>NC_057729.1:7269715-7330222 GCF_004010195.1 Chiloscyllium plagiosum | reverse complement strand
CTCTTATGCTTGCATCCAAATCATTTATGTAAATGACAAAACGTAGAGGACCCAGCACCAATCCTTGTGGCACTCCACTGGTCACAGGCCTCCAGTCTGAAAAACAACCCTTCACCACCACCCTCTGTCTTCAACCTTTGAGCCAGTTCTGTATCCAAATGGCTAGTTCTCCCTGTATTCTGTCTAACCTTGCTAATCAGTCTCCCATGGGGCACCTTGTCGAACACCTGACTGAAGTCCATATAGCTCACATCTACCGCTCTGCCCTCATCAATCCTCTTTGTTACTTCTTCAAAAAACTCAATCAAGTTTGTGAGACATGATTTCCCACGCACAAAGCCATGTTGACTATACCTAATCGGTCCTTGCCTTTCCAAATACACGTACATCCTGTCCCTCAGGATTCCCTCCAACATCTTGCCCACCACCGATGTCAGGCTCACTGGTCTATAGTTCCCTGGCTTGTCCTTACCACCTTTTTTAAACAGTGGCACCACGTTTGCCAACCTCCAGTCTATCGATGATACAAATATCTCAGCAAGAGGCCCAAGTGGGAGAGTTCAGTTTGGGGAACCGAGTCGGTATGGATGAATTAGACTAAAGGGTCTATTTCCGTGCTGTGTGACTCTATGACACTTTAGAATCCTGGATATTGCTCCCTAAAAGTGTTGTGGGATTCCTCTATCCTGTGCACTGCAATGGCTCAAGAAGGTGACATGCCACCATCTTCACATGTAATGCGAACTATTTTCAAATGAAATTTAACTTTGAGAACCACTCATGCTACCGTTGTCCCACTAAGTTTTAAGGTAATGACAGTGAAGTTCGGCAGCAATGTTGTGCCATGTGCACAGTGTCCTAGTTGTCCAGAATAGACTCTTTATACGCCTACCCATAGAGGTCAGCTGATGATGAGTTTCGCCAAAGAAGTCGTTATGGGGGCAACAAAGAAACTTTCTTCAAAGTACAATGGGACCTTGATTGGATGGGCCAGTGGGCCAAGGAGTGACAGATGGAGTTTATTTAGATAACTGTGAAGTATTGTATTTTGGTGAGGGAAATCCAGCTGGACTTATGTACTTAATGGAGAGGTCCTGAGGTGTGTTGCTGAACAAAGAGATCTTGAAGAGTACGTTTGTTGTTCCTTGAAAGTAGAGTTGCAGATAGTCAGAATAATGAAGAAGACATTTGGTATACCTGCCTTTATAGGTCAGTGCATTGAGCAAAGGAGTTGGGAGGTCACGTTGAGGCTGTACAGGACATTGGTCATGCCACTTTTGGAATACTGTATACAAAGTCTGGTTTCCCTGCTATAGGAAGGATGTTGTGAAACTTGAGATGGTTCAGAAAAGACTTACAAGGATGTTGCTAGGGTTGAAGGATTTGGGCTATCGGGAGAGGCTGATTAGGCTCGGGCTGATTTCCCTGGAGGCTGAGTGGTAACCATATAAATATTTATAAAATCATGATCAGCATGGTGGGTGGCACTGTGGCATGGTGGTTAGCACTGCTGCCTCACAGCGCCAGAGACCCGGGTTCAATTCCTACCTCAGGCAACTGTCTGTGTGGAGTTTGCACATTCTCCCCGTGTCTGCGTGGGTTTCCTCCGGGTGCTCCGGTTTCCTCCCACAATCCAAAAATGTGCAGGTTAGGTGAATTGGCCATGCTAAATTGCCCGTAGTGTTAGGTGAAGGGGTAAATGTAGGGGAGTGGGTCTGACTGGGTTGCTCTTTGGAGGGTCGGTGTGGACTTGTTGGGCCGAAGGGCCTGTTTCCACACTGTCAGTAATCTAATCTCATAGGGTGAATAGCTGAGGTCTTTTCCCCAGGGTAGCAGAGTCCAAAAGTAGAGATCTTAAGCTTAAAAGGGACCCAAGGGGCAACTTTTTCACGCTGAGGGTGGTGCATGTATGGAATGTGCTGCCAGATGAAGTGGTGTTGACTGGTACAATTACAACATTTAAAAGGCATCTGGATGGGTACATGGAAGGGTTTAGAGGAATATAGACCAAATGCTGGCAAATGAGACTAGATTAATATTGGATATCTGGTTGGCCTGGACAATTTGGATGGAAGGGTCTGATTCCATGCAGTACAACTCTATCACTCTGACTCTAAAGGTTTTCCTGCAATCTAATCTCTTATTTTCTAAGACAGCACTTAAAATTTTAAAGTGAGAAACAGGACAAAAGAGAGTTTTTAGAGAACACAGTTTCAGTTTTAAAGATGACACTGGCTGCGGTTAAAAGAACCTTCAGTCGATAAAACATCTTCAGAGGGTGAAATAAACTTCTTTTTAAAGCCTTTGGCCTGGCATTTACTTCAAGACCAGAACTGTTGTGTCTTTTTAGATTCAAAGACATTTTACTAGAAAAGGTCACCTTGTGAAAATTATATAATGGAGCTTTCATCTCATTTCTCTATTATCTTTCTGTAACATTTAAAGTTAGTCTTCTTTCAGTATTCATCTGTTTCCTTCATTAATATATTGATACAGCCCAAATGATCAATTCTGAAGAAATTCTTGAGGAAAATCTGCCCCACAATGCCCCTGGCTCCTTCCTATATCCCTTTATAACTAAAACGTCAAATTCATTGCCTAATGAAAGTATCACATTCTCCCCGTGTCTGCGTGGGTTTCCTCCAGGCGCTCCGGTTTCCTCCCACAGTCCAAAAATGTACAGGTTAGGTGAATTGGCCGTGCTAAATTGCCCGTAGTGTTAGGTGAAGGGGTAAATGTAGGAGAATGGGTCTGGGTGGGTTGCGCTTCGGCAGGTGTGGACTTGTTGGGCTGAAGGACTGTTTCCACACTGTAAGTAATCTAATCTAATCTAATCTAATCTAACCTTACTTCCTCAATTAGGTGGAGGCTTAGTCTATGAGGACAGACTAATTTGTGGCTTTAATTAACAATTCAATGTTAATTTCCTTTTAATTTCTACCCTCAATAGTTTCGGTACTATATTTCAGACTGCACTCAAAGGAACAATGTATTCGTTAAGTCGTTTATTCTTTATTTGTTTATGCCCTAGGCCACACACTTCGAAATCTTCACCTTAAACTCATGGTCTTGCAGCCTCTTTCTTCTCTAAAGACAGTCCTTTAGGCACTTCTTCAACAGCTTTTGGTTATTCCTCCAAACGGTTCCTTTGAGGGCACAACATCCACATTTTTTGTTTGAAATTATGCCTCAGCAAAATGCTCTGAAGCAATTTTCTGCATTAAAGGCACTACGTAAATGGCAATTGCTAAATCAAAGCGATGCCTGAATTGAAAGCACGGATGCAGCACACCAGCTGTCTGCCTGCAGAATATTTCGCTGTTCCTTCAGACAACTTAGCAGCTTTCATTCATCCAGTAGGAATTTTAAGATGTCATCAGCTAGGTCTGAGGCATCATTTTGATGAATTACTTCACTCAATCATATTCAAGTGAAGTCAGAACTTCTCCAACAAAGCCATTTTGGCCAGAATCATTTGAGAGTGGAAAGCTCATAAAATATTTCTCTGCAAGGAATTAAATGAATGATCTTTCCGATTTGAAATGCATTGGTCAGCCATTTTTGCACACAATAATTTTTGCTACACTAACAGCACTAATTTTATGACTGTCTGCCTTGCTTCATTTCATTTTCTTTGAATAGTCACTAGAAGGTGAAACACCGCTCTCGACTGGATTTCCCTCAGCAGTGCACCTATCTTCAGTTTGGAAATGGCATTGCCACAAGGCCGCAGGGAAGGTAAAATTCATATCCTTGCTTTGGGAAAACTGATTCTCATCATTTGCACTATACCCAGGTACAGGAGTATTCAAGATAAGATCACCATCTGGTGAAGCAATATTTAACTCAGTTTCCCAACATTGCGCGACAGTTATCTCCATCCAACTTGCCAACTAGGACCAATTAATGTCAAGGGCCTGGATACTCCACCAATATTGCTTGACATGTGACTTGCAACATTGGAATTAAGTGGGGGTCTGAATTAAGCTGCTGTTGGTGAGGGGCATTTCCCAAGGGAATCTGCTGCTGTAAGTCTGTCTGCAATTGCTGAGAGGATTTATTAAAGGTTGACCAGTGAAGGACGGAAGTGTTGCCTCTTGGTGGAAAATAAAAAAAGTGTGTGTGAGTGTGTGTGTATGTATGTGCTCTATAGCCATACCGAGTGGTTAGATTTTTCATTAAAGACTCTGGTGGGCAGAACCCAGCCACATCTCCCTTAGTAAAAATCTTGCCTCTAGGCTCCAGTTCCACTCCATGGCTTCAGAGCAAAAATAAAGAATACTATTTCAGTGCAGTACTGAGGACAACTATGCTGTTGGATTTTCCATCCTTTAAGTGAAATATCAAACCCAGGTCCCACTTGCTTGCTCAGGTGGATATAAAAGATCCCGTAGCATTATTTCAAAGAAGTCATGTTAAGGTTGTACACTACTTGGTGAGAGGCCTCTTCTTCAGTACTGTGTTGAGTTTGGGTCTCCCTGCTGGAGGAAGGATATTATTAAGCTAGAGAGAGTTCAGAAGAGATTTACTAGGATGTTGTCAGATAGGGAAGGTTTGAGTTATAAAGAAAGGCTGGGACTTGTTTCACTAGAGCATAGGAGGTTAAGGGTTTTATTTATCATGAGGGGTTTAGATAAGGTGAGTTGCATGTGTCTTGGGGATTGGGGATTTCAAGACGAGGGGACATTTTTTAAGGTAATAGGAGAGAGATTAACAAAGACATGAAGGACAATATTTTTGCACCGAGGATGGTTTGTGTGTGGAATGAACATCCTGACGAAGTAATGGATGTGGGCATAGTTACAATGTTTAAAAGGCACTTAGATAAGTTCATGAATAAAAAAGGTTTAGAATGATAAGGGCTAGGAGCAGAGAGGTGGGACTATTCTAGTTTGGGATTATGTGCAGCAGGGACTGGTTGAACAGAAGGGTGTGTTTCCATGCTATGATTCTATAAGAGCATGTATGTTATCCTCAGTGTCCTGCATGAAATCTATCCCTCAATCAACATTGTTTAAAAAAAAATCTCATAATTACAATGTTCCACACATTTATAATTGTTGGTGGAATGCAGATGTTAGTCTGTGATACTGACACGACCAATGCAGAAGTCTCTTTCCCATTAGGGGAGACCCAGCAAAGCATACTCAAGAATCTCAGTGCATGTCCATTCGAGAATCCCTGACGATTCATTGATGCATATGAACACACTAACACTGATAAAATTATAGGATTAAAGAGTACCAAAAAGAAGTACCCATTGAGCCTGCACCAACAAAAAATGCTACTCCAAATGTACACCAGTCCCACTTTCTAAATGTGTGGAACAATGTAATTATGAGATTTTTAAAAAAACTTGGTCCATAACCTTGAATGATATAAGTTTTCAAGTGCTCATCCAAGTACTTTTTAAAAGACTGAGGCCTCCCCTTCAATTACCATCCCAGGCAGTGCATTCCAGATTCACTCCACCCTCTGGATGATAAAAGTCCTCAAATCCCCTCTGAGCCTTCTGTTTTGATGCTGCACACCTTCCAAAGGACTCCTATTCTCAACAAAGGGCAGCCCTTAATATTCAGTGTCATCAGCATGGCTGAATTCCAGCCCCTTCTGACCCTTGGGATTACCATTGTCCACAGATTGTCCTAGATGCCCTTTTAAATTAGGCCTGCAATTATGTGTTCAAAGCTGACAATTAACTTCATCTCGTATCTGGCCAAAACATATCCACTACATCAAAAGTAGATGTGTGCAGTTTGTGTTGAGATTCTGGATCTGCAGGTATGAATGTAGGAACAACAGAAAAGTAGCAAATGAGCAGGATGCTGAAATAAGCCATATGTGTGATCACCATACCATTCACCTTCTTCCATAGTCTCCACCAACCACCATACCATAGTGAAATCTATAACATGCAATGTTACAATATGCTGAGATTCTTATCAACTTATGGCCTCTGTCTTCGAGAAGGGAAAATGCTACAATTGCAGAGAACAGCCCAGACATAAAAGCTTCATTCAAAGGCCCCTACAGTATGCCTAGATCTTGACTTCCCCAGCATCATAGCAAAAGAAATGGGTGTGGGCACAGTTGCAATGTGGATATTACAAAGGCAGTGGGTCCTGGCAACAGGTAAGAAAATTTGTGCTCTAGAATTAGCCATACAGTTCAGCAAGCTGTTCCAGTACAACCTCAACACAACCCTCTCTCTGGCAATGTTGAAAATTGTCCAGGCATGGTCTGTCCTCAAAACTCTGGACATGTGTGAGCTGGTTAATTACAGTTCAACCAGGCCTCTCTTGATCACCAAAGTGAGTGAAGGGGTTGCCAGATGAAGGGCTTTTGCCCAAAACGTCGATTTTCCTGCTCCTCAGATGCTGCCTGACCTGCTGTGCTTTTCACACTCTGGACTCTAATCTCTAGCATCTGCAGTCCTCACTTTTGCCTCATTGACAGTGTTGTCAAGCTGCACTTCTTCAATAATAACTTGCTTGCGACACCCAGTTTGGCTTCTGCCAGAGTCATTCAGCTCCAGTCTTACTACATCCTTGCTGTAAATATGGACCAAAGAACTGAACGTCAGTGGTGTTCACTTGCTCTACCACTGACATATAGTATTAGTCTTATGTTCAATCTACAAGATGCACTACAGCAGCTCAAAAGCTCTTTTGATGGTGCTTTTGAAATTCATGGTGACTACCACATGGAAGGACAACTGCAGCTTTACACGGGAGCGCCATAACCTGCAAGTTTTCTTCAAGTCACACTCCATCCCATCTTGCAACTATGTCTTCATTCCTTTGCTGTCACTCAGTCAAAAGCCTGGAATTATTTTCCTTACAGCACTGTGGGTGTCCCTAAACCTCATGGACTGCAACAGTTTAAGAAAGAGGTTCACCACCAAATTTTTTCAATTGCAATTAGAGATGGATAAGTTTGCCAGTGATGTTCATATCACAAGACCAAATAAAAAAAAAAGTCTTGCTAATTCATAACCACTGCTCAATAGCTTAACTTTTCTCGGAAAAGTAATTTTATGTGTAATGAATATCAAATGTCTCCAATGTGATAAGAGCTTTCCTATATTTTTAAAAATATTTTAACATTTTGCTTGTAACATCTAAACAAGAATAATTGATATTGAAGTTTGTTATTTAATGTGAAATTTAAGGATAAGGTTATATTTGTTGACAGGTATAGTCAGTCATTATTGTTAGCATCCCTTCCTACCCTCCCCACCACCCCACCAACCCCCAACCCCCCCCCATTTAATCACCTACAGATCATAAAGTCATAGAGTAGAACAGCACGGAAACAGACCTTTTGGTCCAACTTGTCCATGCTGACCAGATATCCTAAATTAACCTAGTCCCATTTGCCAGCACTTGGCCCATATTTCTCTAAACGCTTCCTATTCAGATACCCATCCAGATGCCTTTTAAATGTTGTAATCATACCAGCCTCCACCACTTTCCCTGGCAGCTCATTCCATATGCCCATCACCCTCTGTGTGAAACAGTTGCCCTTTAGTAACCTTTTATATCTTTCCCCTCTCACCCACAACCTCTGCTCTCTAGTTCTGGACTCCCCATCCAGGGAAAAGACCTTGCCTATTTACTCTATCCATGCTCCTCATGATTTTATAAACCTCTACAAGGTCACCCCTCAGCCTCTGACGCTCCAGGGAAAACAACTCCAGCCTATTCAGTCTCTCCCTATAGCTCAAACCCTTCAATCCTAGCAACATCCTTGTAAATCTTTTCTGAACCCTTTCAAATTTCACAACATCCTTCCGATAGGAGGAAGACCAGTATTGCACATGATATTCCAAAAGTTGCCTAAGCGAATTAATCTTTTTTTCTGGTTGAATTACTTTCTGTGCGCAAAAAACATTATTGCTTGCAATAACAGAATGGACTGGGAGCACTCAGCAAGTCAAGAAACATCTTTAAAGAAAAACCCAATGTTAATATTGCAGGCAATAGATCAAGATTCGACAGGCTGGATTTTATCATTGGCACTCATTGTTGACTTTGAACCAAGTTAACCATAAATATCAAATGTCTGCTAGCTTTCCCCTTTCTAGGCAGCAGTTTAAAGACTGGGCACTACTTCTGGGAGGTCTCTAGTCCTCATCAGCCATGCTATCAGCAAACAGGATGAGCAGCCAAACATATTGATCTCACAGATGGCAGGCTATGAAGGTAAAATCGGACTCTCCTTTGCTTTGTGCAATTTTCAACCGCACTGACAATGTCCTGGCTTCTTTGCACTGGCATATACACATGCAAACAAAACAGTCAAAGGTGAGAACTAATTGATGACTACAAGGGGTGGATGATGGACATAGTATAGACGCACATAGAGAGAAGCTAGATATTTGCATAAGGGAGAAAGGAATAGAAGAACATACTTATAGTGCAAAATGAAGCAGATGGGGGCTTTCTGGAACTTAAATACTAAGACTGAGTTAAAAGGGCTTACTCAGTGCTGTCAATTTCATTTGATTCTATGTAATCTCTACTCATTTATAGCAATTAAAAATCTTCAGCAGTCAGGACATTCCACGTAATTTAAATGTATAACGCTTTAGGATATTCTATTTATTATTAATAGCAGGAGTCCAATGGTGGTACAGTTAAAAAAAAACCTTCATTTTCTGCTCCAGCACAGCTTCATTTCTGCACTATGGGTGCTCCCTTTGAACCTTTTCAAATTTCTTTTTGTCCTGCTGTAGCTCATTCAGTTCAGGCTTAAATATGGAGGTTGCAGTCTCAAGACAATTTTCACCATCTCCAAAGCCCACCACTCTCCCATGCCAGCGAATCTTGAATTTCCAGTCTTTGTGGGCATGCCTCAATGATTAAAAGTTTTGTTCTCTATCAGAAGTGAGGTGACTTCAGGACTCCAGTTTGTGTTCATAGATGGAAAGGCTGGATAGGCTGGGACTTTTCTCACTGAAGTATAGAAGATCGAGACATGACTTAATATACGTTTATATTGTTATGTGAGGTATAGACAGCGTTAATGGTAGTTGTCTTTTCCTTCAAATGGGGAATTTCAAGACTGGAGGCACATTTTTAAAGTGAGAGGAGAGAGATTCAATCAGACATGAGAGGCAATTGTTCTTTAAGGTAATGGATGGTTCACTGTGTATGGAATGAACATCCTGAGGAAGTGGTGGATGTGGGTAAAATTACAACACTTAAAAGACATTTGGACAAGTACATAAATAAGGAAGATTTGGAGGGATACAGGCCAGGAGCAGGCAGGTGGGACTAGTTTAGTTTGGGATTTGTTTAGCATCGACTGGTTGGGCTGAAGGGCCTATTTCCATGCTGTATAATTCTATGAGTCTATGAGAGGAGGTTACACCCGACCATATATCCAGGCACAGATCATAGCTCTTGGAATTTTGGGACTTGACGTTGCAGATTTTTCATTCTACATTGTTTTTTCGAATTTGAAAGATTGAATTTCAGCAACAAAAATAATTTCCAGAAGCTTTTGAGAAACAACATTTAGTTTCTCCTTTTATTGGTTTAACTCATCTGTGCTGCAGCTAAGTGTGTGAAATGCATCCACAAAGAGACAGATTTGGAAGGGTTATCTTTGTATTTGACAGTGTGAGGACATTAAAGATAAATTACTATCAGTAGAATTTACCTCACCGAGTTGTGTTTAGGAACTCCTTCCAGTAGATATTTTATTTTAATGAAAAATTTGCTTGTTGGCAATGATTGAGTTTGCTTCAGCATCTTAGACATCTTCTTCTGATAGTGAGAATTGTGCATTAATTATTGTATCTCACAATCTTAATGCAGCGTCCCATGAACCATTAGACTAAGTGACTCTTCAAGCTTTTGTTGTTAACTATATTATACTGATGCTAATCATTGTTGTTGAGTGCAGTAACACAATCATATGGAAACATTTCAAGTGGAAATGATCCTGATCGTGTTCATAGACATTGGTAGCAACAATAGCGTGAAGAAAGAGATGAAGGGGTAAACTTTTACTTGGCCTTTTTAACAGAAAGCTTGCCAGGGTTCTGCGGGCTCTCTACAGATTCCATGATAACTGAACAGGACTCAACTTTGCTGCAAATTTCTCAATCCTATTGGAAAGAATTAGTTGTGCTGCAAGGGGAGAGGACAAGAAGTGGTGGTAGAGTGAAGGGCTGGCTGTGAGGGGAAGGGTAAGACCAAGAGGTGGGAGACTCCAAAACCAAGAATTTCTCCTTCCTGGGCATTGATGCAGCCTAAAACTTTCTTTCTTTGGAAGCTTGACCAGGTTTAACAGGATACAATCTCCCAACATCTTGAATGGCACAGCATGGCCCATAATGTCCAGGCCAAGGGAACAGCCCTGAACCAATCAAGATAAGGACATTGTTATTTTAAAATAGTGAGTGAAATGAGTATGTATTAGCTTGATGTACAGCAAGTGCCCCCCCACTAATCCTACAATTTCAGAGCCAGTGTGAGATTCTGATAGAGGGGTATGATCATAGTCCAACTACTTTTGGTTCCTGATCAATTTAACCTTCTCCATGTAAAGTTGGATGGCAATTCTTTTGGTGCCAATCAGGAAATAAACATGTTTTGCCATTACAGTGATTAATTCATTGAATGATATAATGTGCCAGCTCTGGGCTGATTTATAATTAATCATAAAGATGCAGGATTTTATCTTCACTTGTCAACATGTTTAGAGGCAACCTACAAACAACTGATTAAGATTTGTTGCAAATCAGCTTCCTGTATTTCTAGTCTAATGAATTTTTTTGGCAATCTAATCTCTGATAAATGATCACACCACATGTTTGCTGGTTCTTTAGTAAATCAAAATGAAGTAGCACAGGCAGTTAAATAATAACTTTTATATCCTAAAGACATGCCAAAGCACTTCTCAGCCAGAAAATTATTTCTGAAGTGTAAACACCATTGTGCCAATTTGCACATGGCAGGGATCCATAAGCACAAGTTAGCAACAGGAGTTCGACAATGCAACCATTCTGTTAGATAATTTTCAACCTGCGCTTCAATTCCATTCACTTTCTGTTGTGTTGGGTTTCACCATCAATACTTCTTGCAGAGTCATGCTAATGAAATGTGATGTGATCTGAGGGTGCAAATATCTCATACTTCATCTTACTAGGGATCACTTGAAGCATGCACTGCTTGGAAACATACTGCTCTTTATAATGGAGTAGTTCAATAAGACATTGTGCCTGTGGAATGAAATGTCTACATACATTAGTGAACTGTAATAAATATCTTTTGGATGCTTGAGTACCAGAATATTCACATTCAGTTTCTTAAGTTATGATGCAATAACTTAAGCATTGCCACATGAAGTAAAAACATCCTGCTGGATGCAAAATCGACGTAGTCTTGCTTTAATATGATTTCCTTGATACTCTGAGCTCAGTAAAAAAAACTTCTCAACTTTGATTTCACATTTTTGCACTACCTGTAACATTTTAAAGGAGAGAATTCCAAGTTCCAACTCTTCTTTGCATAAAAGCACATTTTATAAAAAATTGTCATGTATCTCCTTTTCCCTGTTTTAAAGTTACTCTTTCTTATCTGGATAAGAACAGGAGGAAACTTTCCACCAAAGGAGATAAATTTCCAACATTTACCCTCTGATTTTCTTTTAACTGCTTAAATGTGATCATCTGTCAACCTTTTAAACTCAGAGAATTCAAATCAACATTATGCAATTGGCCGTTATCATTTACTATATTAATTCCTGATAGGTTTCCACTGAGTCTGAGCTGCACCTCTTCCAGGGTCAATATAGCTTTCCTGCAGTGTTGAACACAAGACTGGATGTAGATCATCAGATGAAATCTGATGAGCTTTCTTATATCTGACTTTTTTTTTGCTTTTGTATTCTAAATAAAACAAATGGCTGGATAATGGAGCAAATATCATCACTACTTCACCCAGCTCCCTCATCAAAATGGCTTATTCTGTAACAAGGAATATTGTAGGAACTGAATGCAGTGGCAAACTTTCAATCTTCTCTAGACTCAGGAGTAGCAGCTGAGGACTGGAGAAGTGCAAACGTAGCATCCAAGTTCAAAACTAAAGCTATATCACTGGGAAATAACGATGCACTCAGTTTAACTTCAGGCCCACCTCCTAACCTATCCCTGTATCTTACACATCCCTGGACACTATGGGGAATTTAGCATGGCTAATCCATCTAACCTACACACCTTTAGATTGTGGGAGGAAACTGGAATACCCAAGTGAAACCCACAAGACATGGGGAGAATGTACAAACTCCACACAGCCAGTCATCAGAGGATGGAATCGAACCTGGGTCTTTGGCACTGTGAGGCGGTGGTAAAATTTCTTAAAACAATTATTTTGGAATAGAATTATTCATCAAATGGAAAAAATATAAGTTAATTAGAAAGAGCCAGGATTTTATAAGGAAACATTTTGTTTAACTAAAAGCAAAATACTGTAGATGCTGGAAATCTGAAATAAATACAGAGAATGTTGGAGAATCTCATCAGGATTGCCAGTAACTGTGAAGAGAGAAACAGAGTTAACACCAGTATAGCCAAAAATTATGGATGAGTGCACTCCTGTTCAGTCTGTTTGAGAGAGCAGTGCTTAAGTAACCCACAGAAAGAGGGAAAGTAGCTTAACAATGTTTCTGTTAAAAGATGAATTGAGTCATAGAGTCATACAGATGGAAACAGACCCTTCAGTCTCTTTTTGAGTACTACCATGCGATCATTAGTACCAATTGGAACAAGCATATGGAGACCCATTTTCTTTGAAATACACTACATAATGCACCATCAAGACCAGGAATGTTTCTGGTTTCTTCCTTTGCAAAATGAACCATGGAGATATTAGGATGTAATTAGTGTTTTTAGATTCTATGACAAAACAATCAGGTAGAGCCGGTACAGGTCAAGTAAAACTTGAACATTGGGCAAGGACGTGGTTTGGATCATTTTGAACATTTATCAACTAGAGAATTCATTATCTGAGTTGAAAGGTGAAGAATAGTCACTTCCATTATGTAGGGAGTGGCTGTTATGTTACAGTTAAAAGAACATAGAAAGGAATAGGAAGATTGTAACATTTTAGTGTGGATAGAGTCCTTAACAAATAGGAAGCAGAGTAGGGACAAATGGGCATTTTCATGTTGCAGTTCCACAAGGATCAGTCTGAGCTCTCAGACATCTATGATCCATATCAATGGCTTAGGGGAAGAGACATAGCAACTTATCTAAAGTTTGGTCATGGTCCAAAACTGTTTGGGAATGTAATTTGTGAGGAGGACTCAAAGAGGATGCAAATATAGACAGGTTAACTGAACTGTAATTGGAATATATTTGATTTTGATTTATTGTTATCACATGTACCAAGATAGTGAAAAATACTGTTTTGTGTGCTATCCAGACAAATCGTACCTTATATAAGAACATCAGGGTGGTAGAACACGGTGTAGAATATAATGTTACATCGACAGAGAAGGTGCAGGGAAAGATCAAATATAATGAGGTCACTCAGTTTCCCATTAAGAAATGAAAAGTAGAATTGTTATGGCCTGCACGGAAGTTGTAAGTGTTGATGCTCAGAGAATTGAGCATATTTGTATAAGGAATGCAAAAACTAGAGCGCAGGTACAATGAACAATTAGGAAGACAAATGGCAAGTTGTTCCTTATTGCAAGATGATTGGAGCATAAGAACAATTAAATCTTGCTGCAATTGTGCAGGACTTTGGTGAGATCCTCCTTAGAATACTCCACAGAGTTTTTGCCTCCATATATAATGAATTATGAACTTTTGTCAGAGGTAATAAGAACGTTTGCTAGATTTGTTCCAGGATAAGATTATCCTATGATGAGAGGGTGATTAAATTGAACTGACACTGGAGCTTAAAGGAATAAAGATGATTTTATTTAGTCATTTGAGGTTCTGAAGGGCTATGAATAGAAGGATAAGATTATCCTATGATGAGAGGGTGATTAAATTGAACTGACACTGGAGCTTAAAGGAATAAAGATGATTTTATTTTAGTCATTTGAGGTTCTGAAGGGCTATGAATAGAGTAGACACTGTGAGTTTTTTTTGGCTTGGGCTGTGAATCAACACCATGGTCTTAGGATAACTAATCAGTTATTTAGGACTGAGATAGGGGAAATCTTGCCACTCGAGAGTTACTAATATTTGGAATTTTCTACACAAGTAGGTTATGAATTTTGTCATTGAGTATATTCAAGGTTGGGATAGACAGATAATTGATCTCTCAGGGAATCATTAGGTAGGGGAAATAGATTGGAAAGTGGAGTTGAGGCATTGGATCAGCCGTGATTATATGAAATGTTTGACCAGATTTAACGGGCTCTCTACTCCTTATCAAACCTATCAGCTCCTCTATACCACCTCAATGAGATCATCTCTTTAAAATTTCTATGTTCAAGGAAAATAACTGTGGTTTATACAATTTAACTCAAATTCGAATCTAGTTGTTTGATATTTTAGCTTTTCAGGATCAGGAAACACTCTAATGAGGAAGTCTGGAAGCTTTGCTTAAGTATATCTTCTCAAAGCAAAGCATTGACGTTATAGACAAACTGCATTTCTTGTTTCCCAGTTCAACTTAGGCTGCAAGTTGACACTTGGATTCTTGTTTCACTCCAAGACTTCTAAGGTCTCTGGTTTCTGACTAGAATAGATTTCAAAATTGATGCAGGCCATAGCTACTGGAAACTGTTACTCATTTAAATCTTTCTAAGATTCAAGATCAGTGAGGTCACTACAGTATGATTGGTGTAGATGTGTTGGGGTTCATTTTTAATTGGCTTAACTGATGATTATTCTGTGATTGGCTTTAGAAGGTGATGGTCATTTCCTACTATCCACAGATCTTAAAATGCCAATTACTCACAGGAACACCCTTCTCATTATAGTTAGCCTTTGTTATTGTGTGAACCCTTGTTTAGATAAAGGGGTAATTTGTGTCATCTTCTTCAGCCATTTATTAAGGATAGGGGATTGTATGCTGTCAAGCACTCACGAATGACACTTGGGATTCATCATTTCTATTTTGCTTAGGTGTTAAGAATTTCACAGTAAGTTAAGCCCCTTACATTTTTAGAAGTCATTAACGAGAGAGTATGTCTTTTCAAATGGTTGTTGGTACAAGGAAATAATTACCTTCTTTATCAATACGTGTTGAAGTGATAAAGGTGACAGAAATTAAAAGGTTGTAGTATTTCACAAAAAGGACAGCGTGTATAAAATAGAAATACATATGAAGACACAATTAATATAGTCTCGAGAAATAAAAGTCAAAAAAGATTATATAGTCACAAAACTAATCACACAGAATTACAGAAATTAAATGCTATATGAAGAATATATTTCACAAAATGATTTCTCTCTTTATAAAATAGTAACTTTGTTTTAAATTGTAATGTAGAGCAGCATTTTTATTTTCTTTTTCAATATTTCACACACTAAATCCCTTCTGGCTTTGCTATATTGAGAACATTGGGTTTCTGAGGAGGTTTTAACGATTTGAGAGGATGTAAGCTCACCCATTCAACTTTGATGGCTGGAGGTTTTCGCAATGTGACCCTGTGAAATAGAAAGAAGTTAAATACGGATCTCTCGGCATTTGCTCAATAGTTGACACATGAGTAAATTACTTTTATTTTGGCTCATGATGCCTTACTTTGCCAAGTGAAGCTAAGGGAGTTACATGACATTAAATTACAAAAGTCTACATAGTTTACAGTTAAGCAGAGTAATATAATTTCAAACTATTTGATGAACATATGCTGATTACATGATTAAAAATATACTAACTGAATAATTTATACTTATCTAACCTGTTAGCTGCTCTGAAACGCTTGAATGGCATCCAATTAACACTTCTGTCTTCAAGGAAAACAACCCAAGTCTATACAACGTCTCCTCATAAATTAACCATTTTAGCCCAAGTATATTTCTGACAAAACTGCACTGTAACTCCTCCAGGGACAACACATCCTTCCTGAGGCATAATGTTCAGAACTGAGTGCAGTATTCCAGATGGATTTTATATACAGAGCTTCATATCTCTGTAACACCTGCTCTTCTCTAATTTTTTTGCTATCACGGCAAACAATTCCAGTATCCTTTTGAAGTTTTTTTTATTTATTTACCCATTAGCTTTTAATAATTTCTGTGCAGGAAGCCTACATATCTCTGTTCATCCACAGTTTTTTAGCTTTTCACCATTTAGAAAACATTAATATCTTATTTGCTTTGGTTTAGTATGGACAGAGGCATATTTTCTCACATTAAGCTTCTGCCATAATTTTGCTTCCTGGCCTAGAAGCAATTGCCTTATTTACCCTGGCACTGGAACTATTGTCATCAAAATGTTCAGACATACAGCTCTCATTTATAAACTCAGAAGAACACTGAGATCATTGTAATGATCCTAGTGGTATTATCGCTAGATTATTAATCCAGAGACCAGGTTATATTCCAGCAAACCTGGTTCAAAACCTTACATGGCAGAAGGTGGAATTTGAATTCAATTAGAATTGTGGAATTAAGAGTTTAAAGGGGATCATGACACCATTGTTGATTGTTGGGAAAACCCATCTGGTTCACTCATGTAATTTAGGGAAGAAAGCTGCCATGCTTTCCTGATCTGTCCTACATGTGACTCCAGACCCATAGCACTGTGGTTGATACTTAATTGTCCTAGAGATGGGCAATGAACACTGGCTAGGCTAGCAATGCCCACAATGAATAAAGAAAGACAACACTTGTCCATAAAGCCTTCTAATTTGCTATCATCACAGACAGATATACGTGCTATCATATTTCCTGAGTACCATTCAAGACAACTGTCTGTCTTTGCGTAGTTGTCTTGATTGTGTATCACAGTTCAATAATTTAGCAGCAAATTTTTGTGAGTCTAAATGTAAATAAGTTGAGTTATTCTCTCACACTTAACCTGAATTAATGATTGTTCAACCTAAGGAAACAGTTCATGACTCAGAGCAAAGATATATCCCAGAGAGGAAGAGGATTCTCAAAAGGGGATAAAATAGCTATGGTTAGCTACTAAGGATAGTATCAAATTGAAAGAAAAAGAACTCACTGTAGCAAAGGCTAGTGGTAAACCACAGGATTGGAAAGTATTACATGGCAACAAAAAAGGAGCAAAAAGAATAAAAAGCTGGCATGACAAATTAGCAAATAATATAAAAATGGACAGTAAGAGATCGTGTAAATATATAAATAGGAAGAGAGAACCCAAAGTCAACTTCAGTCTTTCAGAGAGTGAGGAAATAAAAATGGAGGACCAGGAAATGGCAGAGATGTGAACATATATTTTGCATCAGTCTTCAAGGTAAAAGAGTTCAATAACATGCCTGAATTTATAAAAGTTAAGGAGGTGGCAGGGAATAAACACAATTGGAGTTTTGTATAAAGAAAGTAAGGGTAGAGTATTGAGAAACACAATATATAATCAACTTTAGTCAACAAGGTTTCATGAAGGGGATTCTTTGAGGAGGTAAAAAGGAGGCTGGAAAAAGGGGAATTAGTATATTTGAAAAATAATATCTTTGCGATTCCAAAAAACATTCCCTATGGCACCACACTTCAGATGTCTTGATAAGGTAAGAGCCTGGAATGTCAGGGGTGGTATATCAGCATGGATAGCAGGTTGGCTGATGAACAGAAGGTAGAGAGTTGGGACAAAGGGAGCATTTTTAGTATGGCAACATGTAACTTCTGGAGTGCCACAAAAATCAGTGCTGAGCCTACCATTATTTGCAATACATATTAATTAATTAGTTGAGAGAAGTGGATGTACTATTTCCAAGATTGTGGATGTCACAAACATTAGTGGAAAGACAACTTCTGAGAATGACATAAAGAATCTACAAGATTTATAGAATAGATGAAGTTGGGACTTCACCTGATGAAAGAGCAGTACTCCGAAAGTTTGTAATTTCAAGTAAACCTGTTGGACTATAGCCTGGAATCATGTGACTTCTGATTTACAAAAGCAGATGAAGGAGCGGCACTCCGAAAGCTAGTGTGCATCCAATTAAGACTGTTGGACTATAACCTGGTGTTGCGTGATTTTTAACTTGATAAACCGAAGCTCATCTCCAAGTGATTTTCCACAAGGTCAAGTCCTTTTCCAAATAAGGAGTGTTCATGTTGATGTCAGATCCTGCTTTGTGGGTTTAGTGTGGATAATCACCTTGTGGATTTGAGAAAGTTAATGTCATTGTTTCAGCATCACATATTCAAATCAATTGGTTTCAAGGAAAGGCATTTACTCCATCCATTTAGAATGTACTTTGTGTTTCATTCTAAAAACAGGGGAATTATTGTAAGCCACAAAAGAAGTCAGGTGACCTTGAACAGTCATCATTCCCAGCCTTTTTGTGTCCAATACATTTTAAATGTAAAATAATTTTGCATTCAGAATATGACATCCTCTTATGAGGAATAACGGTACATATTAATTGGTCCTATTTATCTGTCTCCTATCTGGACGATTCCCTACTCAATTCAATGCCTTCAATTTCATGTGCATTTCTTTTTTTGCTGGCAGTCTTTCTTGTGAAATCTGTCAGCTTCTTTCTCGAAGTCCACTTTAATGGTGTCAATAGATGTTCCTTCACCTGCAAGTATAATTACCTCCTGAAACAAGCAAACAAACTTTATTCATGATTTGGAGATGCCGGTGTTGGACTGGGGTGTACAAAGTTAAAAATCACACAACACCAGGCTTAATTGAATGCTAGTGGACCTGTTGGACTATAGCCTGGTGTTGTGTGGTTTTAAACTTTATTCGATGTGGTTTAACCTTTACAAATTCATGTTGGCTCACACTAATCAGCTCAGAATTATCCAAATGCTTAGTCTCTCTGATCCTAATAACAAACTCCAAGAATTAGAAAAAAAAATCTAGGAAAAAGTAGTTTCATATTTATGGTTAACATCAACTGCATATGAAAGAGATAGAATATTGACTTTTATATTATTAACTAAAATTAATTTCCTAGACAAATAACCAATCTTTATTGACTGTGTGTAAATTATGATATTTGAAATAAACAAATATGTATCCATTATACTAGCTGTCGCAGGATATTTAGTAATTGCAAAAACGCTTAAGTATTAATAAGAATTTACATTGACAGCTGACAAAAGGGATAACATACTATGATATCGTCTGAAGCAAAATTGTCCTTATGGTATCTGTCACTTGTTGAATAGATCATCGAACAGACAACACCTTCAACAAGACAATACTTCCTCACTGGAGTGTAAGGCTTGAGTGTACGCCTGGAGTGGGAGTCAAATTCACAAACCTCTGATTACAAATCATGAGTGTTGTTGCTTAATTAACGCAACAAATCATAAAGCATCAGCCGAAATTCTCTGATATGGAACTGGTGGCCTTTGTTGAGGAAGCACGTTTTCTATCCAGAATACCTGGAGCCCTTCAGATAGACATGATCATGAAGTGGGAGCAGATATGCGCTGTTGTCAATGCCAGCTGTCAGTGCCTGGAGGAGATAGACGCAGTGCCAAAAGATGTTTCATGTTCTTACACAAGAAGACTGAGGCCTTTGGGGTTACAGCAGCAGCAAAGAAATCATGCAGCATAATGCTACTGTTCAAAGGGGAAATATGATACTAGTGATGATAAATAGAACAAGAAAGTTTGTGACTGAAACAGAGACTTTGAATTGTTGATGTGACAACTATGGAGTAAAAGTTCTCTCTATGGCATGCTGACTATAAGACTGACATTGCTCTGAGTGAATACCGCGCTGTTGGAGATACTGTCTGTTTGTAAGACACTAAACTAAAGCCTTGTTTGCCCTCTCAGATCCATACTCCTTTTTTCTAATTTGAGCAAGAAAGTTCTGTCTAGTTTTCTTGTCAATATCTAACTCTCAAACGATATCATTAAATCAGGTTATCTGGTCGTTTATCCATTGTTCTTAGTGGGAGCTTTTCATACACAAACCTAGTGCCATGGTTTCACACATTAAAAGAATGACTGCACTTTAAAAGAACCTCATAGTGACATTCTGAGGAAATAAAATGATAGTTTTGTATTCTTTATGTTTGCAATGTTTGTTTGGATCACCAACATTTTACAGAATGCCTGAATAGTTCTTTGAATGTCACAATTCGATTCCAATATCTCAACTTCTCTTTACAATCTGTCCTGTATAATAGCTGAAACAAAGAAAACCTGTTGAATCCACCATATCTAGTGACACTTCTTTTAAAATGATATCAGATTCTACATTAGCCCCTCACTTGCCTGTCCACTGTTACCTGGAATGATTCAGAGGGTTTTCATGAGATCAAAGAAATCAAGGTGCCATTCATTTCATTTATACAATGATTCAGTCTGCACAAGACCAGAAAACAAACTAAAAACATAAAGCAAAAGAAAACTTCAGCAGGAAAAAAACACAGGTCTGGCGATAAATAGGTACCCTTTTCATGGTGTTGATGGATTCACTTATTAAGCAATACAATATAGCACAACACAGGGGACAGAGGTCAGCTATGTCTGACTGGAATGCTCTCTGATTCCATCCATTCATTGAAACTGTGCTACTTATGTTTGTGTAAAACAGCTGGATCCAATTGCAAATTTCCTACCAAACCCCATTTCTGAGAGCATTTCCTTCTTGTGGTTCTGTCAAAGGCTTCTCTTAATCCATTTCTATAATGTGGAAGTCTCAGTGTTGGAATGTGGTGGACAAAGTTAAAAATCACACAACACCAGTTATCGTCCAACAGGTTTATTTGGAAGCACTAGCTTTCGAAGCACTGCTTTTTCATCAAGTGGTTGTGTAGCAGAAACATAAGACACAGACTTTATAGCAAAACAAATGGAGCTGTAATTATACATGAAACAATTTCAGATTCAGTCTTTCATCTTTTGGAATGGGATGTGCTCATTCCAGTTCTTTGATATGCATACCCCAGAAGTTCTAATCCAGCTTTTCTAACAATAGGTGCCATCTCAAAGGGATGGGCACCTCAGTATCTTACCCTACCGTAAATCCACGGATAACTTCACAATGCTTCACTTCTCTAGCTTCCACCCGAAACATATTAAAACAGTCATCCCCTATGGACAAGCCCTACGTATGCACAGGATCTATTTGAATGAGGAGGAATGTGGCAGACACCTGAAGGTGCTCAAGGATGCCCTCATAAGAACAGAGTACGATGCTCAACACATCGATCGCCAGTTCTGATGTGTCACAGCGAGAAACCGTAATGACCTCCTCAAGAGACAGACATGGGCTGAAACAGACAGGAACACTTCATTGTCCAGGACTTCCCGGGATTCTGGATTAGAGTGGTGCTGGAAAAGCACAGCAGTTCAGGCAGCATCCGAGGAGCAGAAAAATCGATGTTTTGGGCAAATGCCCTTCATCAGGAATAGAGGCAGAGTTCCTGCAGGGTGGAGAGATATCTCTCCACCCTGCAGGCACTCTGCCTCTATTCCTGATGAAGGGCTTTTGCCCGAAACATCGATTTTCCTGCTCCTCGGATGCTGCCTGAACTACTGTGCTTTTCCAGCACCACTCTAATCTAGAATCTGGTTTCCAACATCTGCAGTCATTGTTTTTACCAGGACTTCCCCGGAGCCAAATGACGACACCATGTTCTTCCCAGCCTACAACACATTATCAATGAGGATGAGCACCTCATCAAGATTTTCCCTGTGCCTCCAAATGTTGCCTTTAAACAACCACCAAACCTTAAACAGATCATGATACGTAGCAAACTGCCCAGCCTTCAGGACAACAACACCATACAGCAGCCACTGCAAGACATGTCAGTGTATCGACATGGGTAACACCATTACACGTGAGGACACCTCCCACAATGTACGTGATGAGTTCTCATGTGACTTGGCCAACGTGGTCTATATACACTGCAGGCAAGGATGACCTGAGGCATGGTACATTGGCAAGACCGAGCAGATGCTACAACAACGGATGAATGGACACCGCACAACAATCAACAGACAGGAGTGTTTCTTCCCAGTCAGGGTCTGGACATCCGGCCTTGGACCTTCGGGTGACCATCCTCCAAGACGTACTTTGGGACAGGCAACAATACACAGTGGCTGAGCAGAAGCCGATAGCAATGTTCTGTACCCATGGGAATGGCCTCAACTGGGACCTGGGGTTCATGTTGCATTACAGATGACCCCACTGCAGTACACGCTCTCTCTCACTCACACACACACGTGCAAACTGACATGCACACACTCACTCTGTCTGTCCTACACACGCACACATACAAGTTTATGGGGTGAATTTGTATTTGCAGAATTACATTCTATTTTGCTCGAAAACTGTGTGAATCCATGTAAGATTCTGTAAATCCCACTTTTGAAATAGAACCAGTCACTGGCACCTCCAAATCATTGGGATGCAGACACCTTAGTGCATTGTCTGAGCTGAGGTGCCATCTATTGTTAGACAAGCTGGAGTAGAAATTCTGGGATTTACATATCAAAGAACTGGAACTAGCACATCCCATTCTAAAAGATGAAAGACTGCACCTGAAATTGTTTAATGTATGATTACAGCTCAATTCCTTTTGCTATAAATTCTGTGCCTTATAGTTCTGCTTCACAACCACTCAATGAAGAAGCAGAGCTTCGAAAACTAGTGTTTCCAAATAAACCTGTTGGACGATAACCTGGTGTTGTGCCGTTTCTATGAGACAGGTATCTAACCCTTATCTGGCAAATAGACAATCATATCCCGAAATAGTGTGAAACCCTTGGGGACCTTTCTGCCTGGTACAGTCTGATCAAAGTCGCTCACGAACTCCAAAGCAGACCTGACTCAATTAGTAACAAAAAACAGAAATTGCTTGAAAAGCTCAAAAGGTCTGATAGAATTTATGGAGAGAAATCAGAGTTAACAGTTCAGGTCGAGTGACCCTTCCTCAGAATTGACGGTAGCTCGGAAGATAGGGTAGTGAGAGGCGATAAAGATTAAACGATAGGTGGGCATAGAATCCAAAGAGAGAGAAGAACAGTGGTTAGCACTGCTGCCTCACAGTGCCAGAGACCTGGGTTCAATTCCTGCCTCAGGCGACTGTCTGTGTGGAGCTTGCACATTCTCCCCGTGTCTGCATGGGTTTCCTCCGGGTGCTCCGGTTTCCTCCCACAGTCCAAAAATGTGCAGGTTAGGTGAATTGGCCATGCTAAATTTCACGTAGTGTTAGGTGAAGGGGTAAATGTAGGAGAATGGGTCTGGGTGAGTTGCGCTTTGGCAGGTAAAAACAATGACTGCAGATGCTGGAAACCAGATTCTGGATCAGTGGTGGTGGAAGAGCACAGCAATTCAGGCAGCATCCGACGAGCAGCAAAATCGACGTTTCGGACAAAAGCTCCCACACTGTCCCCTTGACCTGTCCGGACTTGTCCGACCTGCCTAGCTCCTTTTCCACCTATCCACTCCACCCTCTCCTCCCTGACCTATCACCTTCATCTCCTCCCCCACTCACCTATTGTACTCTATGCTACTTTCTCCCCACCCCCACCCTCCTCTAGCTTATCCCTCCATGCTCCAGGCTCTCTGCCTTTATTCCTGATGAAGGGCTTTTGCCCGAAACGTCGATTTTGCTGCTCGTCGGATGCTGCCTGAATTGCTGTGCTCCTCCAGCACCACTGATCCAGAATGCGCTTTGGCAGGTCAGTGTGGACTTGTTGGGCTGAAGGGGCTGTTTCCACACTGTAAGTAATCTAATCTAAACAGTTAGACAGACAAAGGAGTGGATAAAGATTTGGCTGGGAGGGTGAATAACTCTTAATGGGGACTGTTAGTGACTAACAATGGCTTGTGTGTAATAGCAGACTATGGGATAACAAGGCCTGGCATGTGTGCGTTGGGGTAAGAACACAGAAAAGCTGAAGCCCTAAAGTTGTTGAACTCAATATTGAATCCAGAAGACTGTAGGGTCCCCAAGTGGCAAATGAGTTGCTGTACTTTCAACTTAGTCTGAGCTTCACTGGAACACTGCAGCAAGCCTGAGACAGAGATGTTTGCCAGGGAACAGGGTGGTATGTTTAAATGGCAGGCAACTGGAAGCTCAGGGTCTTTTTTGTGTACCCAGTTAGCGACTACCTCAGACAGGAATTTATACTCAATGTTTAGTGAAATGAGTGACCCATTTCTAATTTCCTCACTCTCCCACTTCCATTTCAGATGAGGGTAATAATGCCATTCTTCATGTATTTGGCGAGAAGTGCATTCTCTGGCTGGTCCAGTCCCACACAGTTAAATACAACTCTGCTACTAAGCCATCATTTCTGGCAGTTTTGCTTATCTCAAACTTACTCATCCCCCTCTTAGGTGTTGACCTACCTGCTGAGCATATCTTCATTCTAGCCTTAACACAAAGTCTGGTTGATGCCTCTATACAATTGCTCTTGCTAGAGTCTGGCTGGAGCTTGCTGCAGCGAGACAATAGTAATTTAATGCTGTTAAGTAAAACTGAAAAAAATTAAATTGATCATCTGCACAGAGCAGTTCTTAACTGGATTTTTCCCACAGTCAGCAAAAGCATGACCTAATGCATCATTGACATTACATTACAAAATAGAATTCATTATTCATTCATTACCTTGCTTTATTCTAACTTAAGAAATAAATCAGAAAACCTTCAAGCTTATAATAAGCCCTGATGTTCCTTTGAAGATTACAGTTTACCTGAATTTCATTGGGTACTTCGAATGTTAATAATTTCAATTCAAAGATGTAAAGGCTACTTTTTTTCTCCTTTTGATCTCTGGAGTTTATTTGCATTTGATCTATGTGCGAATGCATTCAGCCGAATACATGAAATAAAAATCAGTAAAGTCTCCAATTTGCTTTACATTATTTTGGACGTCCATGAATAATGCAGTCCACTCCTCTGAGAGGATAATTAGAATAGTGGATTAATTGAAAGATGCTTTCTGATTCTTCTTTTTGTTTATGCAAAGCTACTGGGATCACACACACTGGGTGTTTCACCTATTGCACAATAGCATGGCTGAAATTCCTGATGAAGGGCTTTTGCCCGAAACGTCGATTTTCCTGCTCCTTGGATGCTGCCTGACCTGCTGTGCTTTTCCAGCACCATTCTAATCTAAACTCTGGTTTCCAGCGTCTGCTGTCCTCACTCTTGCCTAGTTGATTGAAACCTACAACATCTTGTCTTCACAGATTATAACACACGTGTGTTCCAGGATTTGGTGTTGAACTGAGCTGTACAATGTTAAAAATCACACAACACCAGGCTATAGTCCAACAGGTTTATTTGGAAGCACTAGCTTTCGGACCGCTGCTCCTTCATCAGGT
Organism: Chiloscyllium plagiosum; assembly: GCF_004010195.1. Taxonomy (NCBI): domain Eukaryota; kingdom Metazoa; phylum Chordata; class Chondrichthyes; order Orectolobiformes; family Hemiscylliidae; genus Chiloscyllium; species Chiloscyllium plagiosum. Next base: position 7,304,806 of record NC_057729.1, on the reverse strand, counting down.
GGCTGTGGTGGTGTGCATTTAATGGCCTTTCGCTGCCCATAACTTTTATATATTTGCAATGTGCCTTCTCTCAAAATAAATGGCTTATTGAATTAACTGAAATAGAGGACAAAATTATTTCAAATAATTATATTCCATGCTAGCTGTCTGTTATATGTGTGGAGCCATCACTTCTGCTGAGTCACAACAAAGTCTAAAATGAAAATTCAAACTGTCTCCACCAGTGCCTCTTCCCTCCTGCAATCCACCTCCTAGCATCATGGCCTCATCCTCATGAATGTCTTGGACTGAAATAGCAAGCTGCAAACCGACTATGTGAATTGGTCTCCTGATTGAAATAGGAAGACCATTTTCAAGCTCATTGTCAGATTGGAATGCTTTAAAACAATAATCTCATTTAACTGCCTCAGCTGTTTAGTTTCCATCGAGAAGGCAGAGGTCTGTGAGTGTGGACATCATATATAGAAGTTAGATTGAACTTGGTGTGATGTTATCCACTCCCAACAAACCTGTGTTAGTCAGAGAACATTTCACTTGAGCAGAATATTAAGGACAGTCCGTGCAAAGGATTCCTGACTTAGAGTCTGCATCTCAAAAGTGAAAAGTGTAAAACTCAAAGAAACCATAAATCAATCTACTTTATTCTGAAAAAGCAGATACTAAAAGCCACAAGATATTTATTTCCAAATGACAGATCATGATAATGATTGTGTTGCACTAGTTTAGATTTTGGAAATATCAGTAATCTTATTAAAAACAATTGAATTCCATCATTTTTTAAAGAATGTAGATCCCAATCATCAGAAAGCAGAATATTTTGCCCTGGACTGGTCTTAATTGCCTGGATAACATAAAGACTATAGGTCTTTCCTAAACATTTCAATACTCCCTATTGGCTCAGATTCTGGAGTTATCAGAAGCTTATCCATAATTCAATGTCACTGTATTTGAAGCTAATCTCAATAGAATTGTACTGAATCCACAAGAACTCCTTTCTAAGGAGGAGATGTAAACAACATGCTAGTTATCAATGCTTCATGACCTTTAATGCTTTGTGGCTGCTATAGAATTGGTCTAGTCTTCAAAAGTCATGTGATTCAGCTGCAATTGTACACATGTTGCCTTATTTGGATATAAAGACCAACCATTCGAATCCACACATATAACAGACAGTAGCGTGGAATATAATTGCTTGAAATAGTTTGTTCTCTATTTCAGTTAATTCAATAAGCCATTTATTTCAAGAAAAGGCACATTGCAAATATATAAAAATTATGGGCAGGAAAAGGCTATTGTTCCATTACCTCCACACTACAAATGGCAGGATCTGAATGGTTAAATATATTTCCACTCCTGTGCAGCCATTTACCCACTTCACTGCCACATAATCTCTGGGAGAGGCAAAACAAAAGAGAAAAAAAAACAAAGGAATGACAAGGGGAGAAACCATTCTTTAAAACTCCTCTAAATGATTAAAACCAGCCGGAGAGATCATTTGGACCTGATGGTATTTTGAAAAGCATGCACCTTCCTGAAGGTGCAAACTTTGTCCCATTATGGAACTGTTCCACATCTCGAATTGAATCCCGACAGTATGGAAACTGGCCCTTCAGCCCAACAAGTCCACATTGACTCTGTGAAGAGTAAACCATCCAGATCTATTCCCCTACCCTATTATTCTATATTTATCCCTGACTAATGCACCTAACCTATACATCCCTGAACACTATAGACTGTTTAGCATGGCCAATTCACCTAATCTGCAGATCTTTGGATTGTGGGAGGAAACCGGAGCACCCGGAGGAAACCCGCACAGACGTGGGGAGAATGTGCAAACTCCACACAGACAGTCACTCAAGGCTGGAATCGACCCTGTGGTGCTGTGAGGCAGCAGTGCCTCTTAAAGATATACAGAAACTTAACACGTATTATATCAGCTGACTACACACTGCAGAGATCATTAGCTTCTTGGAGTAGTAGAGCTGTCCAGTAGAACATCCAATCCATTCCTAGTCTTACTTCAAACCTGTGATCTCTGGAGTATCAGACATCTGGAAAAGCAACAGGAATAAAATGTTCCCTTATTGATTGCATAAAATTATTTCTGGTCACCTCTACTTCTCCTGTGGATGAAAGTAAATAGACTGAGGTCTTTCAGCCTATTTTTGCAAGGTTTGTGAAGGTTTGCAGCTCAGGTTGAGGGTTAGGGTGTAGGTTTGCTCGCTGAGCTGTAGGTTTGATATCCACCCAGGATAGATGTGTTGTCCCAGTCGAAATGGTGTTTTTTTTCTTCCGTGTGTAGGGCTATTTTTGGAAAATGACAGCCAGACTACTAAGACCCCTCGGAATTCAAGTAGCACACAAACCCACCAACACTCTCAAACAAAAACTAACAAACTTAAAGACCCAGTACAACCCATGGACAAAAAACAACGTCGTCTACAAAATTCCATGCAAGGACTGCCACAAACACTACGTAGGACAAACAGGAAGAACGTAAGCCACCAGGATACACGAACACCAGCTAGCCACAAAAAAAACACAACCCTCTCTCCCTCGTAGCCCTACGCACGGAAGAAAAAAAACACCATATCGACTGGGACAACACATCTATCCTGGGACAGATAGTCCCATTTAACTATCTGTACTGGATAGTTAAATGGGACAATGTGAGGATTGCAGATGCTGGTGATCAGAGTTGAATGTGTGGTGCTGGAAAAGCACAGCAGGTCAGGCAGCATCTGAGGAATGAAGGGCTATGCCTGAAACATTGATTCTCCTGCTCCTTGGTGCTGCCTGACCTACTGTGCTTTGGATATTTAAATGACCTAATAACTTGTCAGCTTTAGCTACAGTTCTTCAACATATATTGTGAATCTTTAAAGACCTATGCTCAGTAAAAATAAGAGACTAGGACTGAGGAAGTCACCGGGCCTGGAACGTTAACTTTGATTTCTACTCACAGATGCTGCCAGACCTGCTAAGCTTTTCCAGCAACTTCTGTTTTTTGACTCGGACTGATGCCAGGGCACAGCGGAAATAGCATTTCTCCAATATGAGGCACATTCTAGTGAATGCAACTTTATGTTTTGAAATTGAAGTAAACTCCTAATTATGAATTCAAATTTCTATCAATATAATAAGATTCCATCCTGCCAGGACACACAGTTGTTAGTAATAACCTACTATTACACTGAACCACAGCAGTAGTTAAATATAATTAGTTAAGATACGTGTTCAATATAGGTTAGCTTTTCAGGGAACTGCATCTCCACTAATTGGAATACAGTAGAAACTTGCATATTTATAGAAAATTTAGTGAAGAACATGCTGGATTAGAGGAGCATTATCAGACAAATGTATACTGATTCACATAGACCTTATATACCCTATAAGATAAGTGATTCAGCATGGATTTTATTTAGGTTCTAATGATTTTGGAGACTATTGATTGTATAGCAGTGTGGCAAATGCAAATAATATAACATGGCAGGCGTAGGTTTACCTTCAAATAACCAACCCCAGTTTGATTTCTTCAGTTCCTGTCTAATACTAACTTCCCCTAAATTTAGCATTTTCACCCTAGGACCAGTCTTATCCTTTTCCATAATTATCTTAAAACATACTGAATTATGATCAGTATTCTAAAATGCTCACCCACTGAAACTTTGATCATCAAGCTCATTCTTCAATACAAGGTCTAGTAGGACTATCTACACATGGTTAAAACAATACCTCCTGGACGTACCTTAACATATTCTGCACCATCTAAGCCCCTGGTGTCCTTGTCAATGTTGGAGATGTTAAAATCACTCACTACAATAACCTTGTTATTTTTACAGCTTTCACATATCTGTTCCTCTATCTTCCACTGGCTATAGGGAGGCCTAAAGCATAAACCCATTAGATAACCTTTCTTCTTCATAAGTTCCACCTATATGGCCTGACTGGATGAGCTCTCTAAGATGTCCTCAGTACAGTTGTGGTATTCTGTTTAATCAGTAATGCAACTCTCCCACCTATTTTACATTCCTCTTTATCACACCTGAAACATCTAAACCTTGGAACGTTGACCTGCCAGGCTTGTCTTTCTCTCAACCATGTTTCTGTAATGGCTACCACATCATAGTCCCATGTACTGATCCAGACTCTAAGCTCATCTGCCTTATCTGCATTGCTCCCTGTATTAAAGTTAATACACTTCAAACCACCAATCTTGTCATGTTCAATAGCTTGGTCCTGTCTATTCTTCCCACTAAACTTACTTGATTTAGCATCTTTCTTGTCTTCACACACTCCACATGCTGACCTCCTGCTACATTTCTCATCCCTGGTACACTAGTTAAACCCTCCCAAGTGGCACAACCAACTTCCTTGCAAGTATACTGATGCCCCTCCATGTTAGATGTAACTCATCCTTCTAGTACAGGGCCCATGTTGTACTGAGAAGAGATCTCAATGATCCAGGTAACTGAAGCTCTCCCTCCTACATTAGCTCTTTAGCTACACGTTCATCTGTGTTATCTTGCTTTTTCTGTCCTTCCTATTGCAAGGCACAAGGAGAACTCCCAAGATTACAACCCTAGAGGTCCTGCATTTACAACTTGCTACTGAACTCCTTATATTCCCTTTGCATTATCTCATCTCTCTTTATGAATATGTCATTCATACCAATTTGAAACATGATGACTAGCTGCTCACCTCCTCCCCTTGGAATATCCTGTTCCCACTTAGAGACATCCTTGACTTAGCACCAGGGAGACAACACATCATTCTGGAGACTCGCTCGTGCCGCAGAAATGCCTATCTGATGGTAGAGTTCCCTACCACTTCTGCTCACCTACACTTCGAGCCTCCCCTGTTGTACAACAGAGCCAGTAACTGTGCCACGGATCTGGCTGCTGCTGTTGCCCCCTGACAAACTATTTCCCTAACACTATCCACACAGTTTACCTGTTTGAGAGAGGAATGGTCTATAGGTTACTCCTGCGCTTCTTGCCTATAGAAGTCACCCAACTCCTTTTTGTCTGTGCTGCCTTTACTAGTGGGGGTGTGGCTAGCTCCCTAAACTTGCTATCCATGACATTCGAAGCCTCTTGCATGCTCCAGCTGCAGCTCCAGGCACTCCATGTGACAAATCAGGAGCTGGAACTGAACACACGTGTAAATGCGCAGAAGGAATATCCCATGGAGCCAGGTTTTCCTGCCTTTCTGATCCTTTCCAGCTACAAACAATAAACAAGGAACAAATTACACAAACTTACTCACTACTCATCACAATGGGATTTCTCATTCTCGCTCTCTATTCCTAATAAAGTATAAACCACACAAATAAGTACTTTATACTCTGTCCCTCCAGACAGAACTCACTCAGTCTCGAGACCCGGGTCCTGAGCAGCCGATCCTACATCACTTTTCTGAGTCACCATTCCTAGATTTGGTGCCACCCGCTCCTCTTCCACTGCCATCTACCCCAGGTTCAAGCCACTGCCATTTACCCCCAGGTTCACTCCTCTCCCACTAATCCCTGGGTTAATGCCTCTCCCACTGCCACTAACCCCCAGGTTCACTCCTCTCCCACTGCCACTAACCCCCAGGTTCACTCCTCTCCCACTGCCACTAAACCCCAGGCTTATTCCTTTCCCAGTGCCTTCTACTCCCAGGTTCACTCCGCGTTGCTCCCACAGCTGTTGCTGCTCCAACTAATTGTTGTAGACAATGTATTGCCTTTAAAGATCCTTTAATGGTTATCCGAGGAATATTGCTGTCATATAATTTCTGGCTCACTGTTTTGATGAAAAATAATTGATTAGTTTTGGGTGGCATGGTGGCACAGTGGTTAGCACTGCTGCCTCACAGTGCCAGAGACCCGGGTTCAATTCCTGCCTCAGGTGACTGACTGTTTGGAGTTAGCTCCAGTTTCCTCTCACAGTCCAAAAATGTGCAGGTTAGGTGAATTGGCCATGCTAAATTGCCCGTAGTGTTAGGTGAAGGGGTAAATGTAGGGGAGTGGGTTGTGCTTCGGCAGGTCGGTGTGGACTTGTTGGGCTGAAGGGCCTGTTTCCACACTAAGTAATCTAATCTAATTTAAAAACAGCACAAAATACAGGTTTGGTGGTAGATTTTTATAAACCAGTGGCTTGTTCTTTGTAACCCAGAGTCAGTGGCTTTGATATCATCATTGGATATTGTCTGAAGCAATGCTGGCCACGCCTATTGGCTGTTTTTTCAAAATTGTTATATTCAACAAAAATGAGTTCAGCTCATTGGAGCTAAAGTGATCAAGTGTCCTTGGGTGGGAGGAACATGGCAACAGTTATCATTGCGACAAAAGCTTGCATTGTAGACAAACAACATTCTGTGCCTTCTCTTACAGAGTAACTGGAAAGCCATTAACACATCTTCTTACAGGTCAGGGGTAAATTGCAATTCTTTTGTTTTTGGGTTTTCCCTGCTGACAAATTTTCTCTGTGGCAGTGGGCATTCCAGTCCCATCAGGAGGTACGTGAGGCTTTGATTGTCCAGCTGACTTTAACTTCTGAACAAGCTTCTGGAAGGTTATTGGTAACATCAGTCATGTGGTGATAGCAACCCTTTTTGTTGAGCTAGTTAATGTATTTATAGAACAATCATTATATTTATTAAAGTTTTTTTTATTCATTTAGGATAACGCACAGAGTCGATTTGGCAGATAATGCTTGACCAAGTCAAGTCTGGTGACTGTATTCACCATACTATTTGCATAATTTTGTTTAATTCAATCATGTACTTTTAAAATTTCATCAGTACGAGAGATCTTTCAGAGAGCGATATGAAGAATTATTGAAGACAAATAGAAAACTGTTTGTCCTATGCGCAATATCATTCAAAGAAAGAACATGATCAAAATGTCAAAGGAGTGTTAAGAGCATTCCAAAATGTAGTCATTTTTGGAAAGGGAAAGTTCATGGGAAAATTCATCCCTAACTTTAGGTTTCGATTAATGGAACAAGGGAGCCCATATCCTTCATATCGAGAGCTTTGTTTGAATCTGAATATATCAGAAACAAGCCCAGGTCCCTAGCACTGTGAGGCAACAATACTAACTACTGCAGTCAAAGGAGATTGCAAAAAGTGCTGTTGCTAATGCAAAGATTCAGACCCCCTCAAACTAGTGAGATATGATAGTCTACATTCCAAGCAAGATGCAACTATTGGTAAATACATAATCTAGAACAACAGTGGATCAATTTGACAAATAAGTCCCAGTTCTCATTGAAGAAGAGAAATCATATTCTACTGCACTGTGTAATACACACCCAGAGTCCGTGATTACAGCACTGAAACAAGTCTTTGCAACACACATTTTTCCAGAGAAATAATTTCAGATAACTGACTTGATCTTGTTACTGAGAAATTCAGAAAATTCAGGAATTCAGCAGGTGACATTTTTGTGTACTTCATCTTCAAAGAGACAGGCAGAGAGAGCTGTCAAGACTGTAAAATCATTAACGTCCAAGAATGCAGACTGACAATTGGCATTACTCGGTTTCAGAGCAACACACCACAGACACACACACACACACCTGAGAAGTCTCCTCTTAAAACATTCCAATGTTGGCCAGGACTCCATTCTCCAACCAACCAACATGCAGGGAAAACTAGCCATTTGGATACGGAACTGGCTCCAAGGTAGAAGACAGAGGGTGGTGGTGGAGGGTTGTCTTTCAGACTGGAGGTCTGTGACCAGTGGAGTGTCAAAAGGATCGGTGCTGGGTCCACTGCTTTTTGTCATTTATATAAATGATTTGGATGTAAACAAAGGAGTATAGTTAGTAAGTTTGTAGATGATACCAAAATTGGAAGTGGACAGTGAAGTTTACCTCAGAGTACAACAGGATATTGATCAGATGAACCAATGGGCTGAGGAGTGGTGGATGGAGTTTAATTTAGATAAATGTGAGGTGCTGCATTTTGGAAAGGCAAGTCAGACAGGACTTATACACTTAATGGTGCGATCCTAGGGAGTGTTGCTGAATAAAGAGACCTTGGAGTGCAGGCTCATAGCTCCTTGAAAGTGGAGTCACAGGTTGATGGGATAATGAAGAAGATGTTTGTTATGCTTTCCTTTATTGGGCAGAGCATTGAGTACTGGAGTTGGGAGGTCATGTTGCAGCAGTACAGGACATTGGTTAGGCCACTTTTGGAATATTGTGTGCAAGTCTGGTCTCCCTCCAATTGGATGGATGTTGTGAAACTTGAAAGGGTTCAGAAAAGATTTACAAGGATGTTGCCAGGGTTGGAGGATTTGAGCTACAGGGAGAGGCTGAATAGGCTGGGGCTTTTTCGCTAAGCGTTGGAGGCTGAGGGGTGATCTTATTGAGGTTTATAAAATCATGAGGGGCATGGGTAGGGTAAATAGACAAAGTCTTTTCCCGGGCTGGGGGAATCCAGATCTAGAGGGCATAAGTTTAGGGTGCGAGGAGAAAAATTTAAAAGGGACCTAAGGGGCAGCTTTTTCACACAAAGGGTTGTGCATGTATGGAATGAGCTGCCAAAGGAAGTGGTGGAGGCTGGTATAATTACAGCATTTAAAAGGCATCTGGAATGGTTTATGAATAGGAAGGGTTTAGAGGGATATGGGCCGGGTGCAGGCAAATGGGATGAGATCAGGTCGGCACGGATGAGGTTGGACTGAAGGGTCTGTTTCTGTGATGTCCCTCGCTATGACTGTATGTCTCCATGACCACTTCCCATGTTTGGAAGGTCAGGCTGATGGGGTTCCAATTAGTCAGTGCTTGAAGACCCTCAGCATGTCTATATCATCCACAAACACCTGCAAGTCACCCAAGCAAACCTTCAAGGCCAGCGGGCTCTCCTGCCTTTAAACGAGAGTTCTGAACCCCACATACACAAACCAGGACAACATGGAGTCATTGCAGGAGGGAAAGGAAACAAAATTCCTTTTAAGGGCTGTTTGGTGGCATGGGTAACATTGCATGGTATATAAAGTTCCACATTTACATCAATGTTACTAGATTTTCACATCTGTTCATATAATCTGGAATATAATCGATGCCTTACTTCCTGCCGAGACAGAGTGTAATATACACCGACATGCGAGAACCTGCTGCAGCTTACAGAAGCAAGATGAACAAGGCAATGGGTTCGGCTGGCACCTGTACACCTCATGGTCAACCATTTATCTTCTTTCCCTGACCTCTGTGTGCAAAAGTATCGCTGTGGATGAAGTGGCCTGTCATGTTGGGGCACTCAGGGAGCCAATGCAATCAGAACATTAGGGAATGGGGAGCCTGTAGGTCTCTGTCCTGTGCAGTGTGTAGGTCTGTATGTAAAGAGCCTTGTACGTCCCCTCTGTCACAGCTTGAGACACTTATCTTGGTTAACAGTTATGCTCACAGCCATCTTTTTTCCATTGCACTATTTGATTTTCAACATGATGGAAGTACAATGTTTTTTGGGTAATGATTTCCAATCTCCACCTCTTTGAGTCAGTGCAGATCCAAGCATCCAGATCCCCTTCCTGATAGCTTTTCTAGTGAACCCCATGAGCTTCACACACCGCCAGGTCCAACCCATCTTGTCTTTTTCAGTCTGCACCATTCACCCACTGCAGCCTCTGGTGTATGAGGTGACCACAGGCTGCTCCCCTCTTGAAGCAAGGGTACTCCTCAGTGTGGATGAACCCCTCTCCCGCTTTACCCTACTTCATCCAGGCTCTACCATGTGTCCTTTCCTGAGAAGAGTTGCCCCCTCCCTTCACAGATGTCTTCCTCCCCTCAACCCCCAGCCTGCAGCTCCCAAACCCCACGAATTGGTTTATGAGACACCTTCCCGTAACTGCCTTGTCCCCCACCAGTTCCATTTTCCCTTTGTATGTATGATTGTACCTGATGGACTGACCTGCTGGAGTGGTCTAATTGAACAGCCCAAAACAAGAAGTGCCCAAACGCAAGACTGAATCCCAGGGTATGTTTGCCCTATCCTTCCAACTGGCTGCTATCATGCTGTAGGGCTTAGTGTGACTCACTCGCCTGACTGCAGAGACACAGACCCTCGACTAAGAGAACCCCAAACAGGCACCTAACTGTGATTAGGATTGGTATTGGAGTTTGCACTTGACTTAGTGTGCCAAGACCCCTGAACTGATGGATGTCTCCATGGACTTCAGTGAGGGTGACTCTCCTAAGACTTTGAGGCATAGCTTCCTATCTGTAATTGTCAGCTGCATATGCTGCGAGAGCAAATGTGAGATGGTGTTGTACACTACCTAACAGCAAGATCTCCATTCTCTTGAATGTGAACTGCTGACCAGCAAGCCAAGTTGCCTAATTGTGTGATTGCGCAAGGATGCTGTGAGCGAAGTTGGCAAGCACTAACAGAACCAGTGAACAGCCCCGAGATGCAACTTGATCCAATCGACATGCTGGGTGCCTGTCTATGTATGCAAAGTAACTTTGCAGCAGCCTTTCAATGCTAGTTGCCAGAGGGCTCTGAAATACAAATCAGTGCTTCCTGGGAGTCCTGCCAGTGGGTTGGCGAGGTACTACAATAATCCTAAGGGGTTGGCAATTAGTAGCTGGTGATGTCCATGGATGTGGGATGTGTGTGACATGTACCCATTAGATGCTGTTGTGTTGTGGCCAACATGGAGGTTCCTTGCAGCCAGCACTGAGCTGAAATCACCTGGTACCCAGTCTGACGTCTGTGTCAAGAACTCTCAGTGTCAAGCTTGCTTGTAGAAGATAGTATGATAAGAAAACTACATGTTAAGACATACAGTTAATTAGGTTGTTAACAAGCAACCAGCTGCTGCCTAGGGAGAATCTTATCTCCACACCTGGAACTTAGTTAAAAGACACGATGAGTGGCTCCCAAAGTCAAAACGGGCCTCGCTGGAATCCCTGCATGATTCTGTCACATTTCATGCCATTCCCCAGGAAGCATTAGTATATTGCCTGTTTATTCACAGGACTTGACAATTGCTCATGACAGCATCATTTGACCTGGGTAAAATACAACAATATGATATCTTTCTACAAACCCATATAATTGCATGAACATTTTAAACTCCGATGCTTTGTCCAGGGTTCAAGTTGAGATCACTATCTGCTTGCTCATTGATTATGCTCTTGTATCATTTTCTCCTTTCTTCCGAACAACCATATTGCACATAAGGTTGGAGTGCCAACAGAGTGGGAAGGAAGAATATCATGGATCCAACTCCCAAATATGAGAATTGCTGGTGAGGGGGAGCCATTGCCTTGATGAGCACCATGTAGCTTTAGCATTGCTATTTGAAAATCTTGACAAGTTCTCCTTGGATGCTGCCTGACCTGTGGATTCTCCTACTCCTCGGATGCTACCTAACTTGCTGTGCTTTTCCCACACCACACTCTCCACTTTGATCTCCAGCATTTGCAGTCCTCACTCTCTCCAAGTCCTTTTACATTCAATGATCATGGATTTTACGGTTCAATCAGTTGGTTTTGCAACTGACAATAGTGAGGAAGAATGCTAATTTATTTGGCATTCCATTTTATGTACATGTCATGCAGGTGGGGCAAACTTGTTTATTGTGGATTACTATCAGACATGATTTGGTATGGAACACTAAACATGCTGAATATGCCAGTCAATGTGTTGAACTGCTGCACTTGTGGTAACTTTGATTTGTCAAACAAAAGGGAACTTGGTGAAGTAGTCACTGTTCAGATGTGATCATGTTGGTAACCATGAAATATATTAGTCACAATCTTGCACTACAGCTCTGAAGGAATCTCATGAGGAAGGAAATGTTCTCTCAATTATTGAGGTTGATCAAATTGACAAATATCACGAGTTGATTATGTCCTTAACGATGCATGGCATGAAATGTCTTGGGATACATTGGTAGTGTCTTTGTCTCTGAGTTAGGAGTCATGTATTCAGGCCCTACATCCCAGGTGGACGTCACTACATGCCTAAACAGGCTGGTTTAACTAAATATATTAATTCCCCCATTTCTTATTTGTCTTAATGCGCCCAGGTGATCTATATGTCTATGCTCTAATGTGTCATGATATAGAGGTTGGAGAAGTATACCTTGCTTCTTTTTGAAGGTTGCATTCCTAAAGAGATCTAATTAATCACTGAATGAACAGAATGAGCACATTTGCTCAACGACCTGTTGGATTTGTTCAGACCACCTACTGATCATAATCTTGTGGAGCTGTTACAGTTGGTTACTTTTTGATATAGCTTAATGAATGTGTTCCGCTTAACTGTGACCAGAATATATCAAATTGATATTGCGACGTCGAATCTTTGGTGTTGTAACTGATGGAATTAGCTCCTCGTGGATTATAATGTAGATCTATCTGTTTCAACAATGTAAAAGATTACAGATGTTAATCTTTTGGAGGTGTATTGACACTTAAGATGGGTAATGCCAATGCATGGGATGTTGCAGTCATTGTAAGCAGTTTGTTTAACTTGTGTCAATTGCATCACACTGTGCCAATTTCCTGAGTACGTCTTGTGTAAGATGCATAGAGGAATATTTACATTCGCTCTAGTTTCAGATCGAGTTAAATGACTTGGTCTTTCTGGCAGGGTCCATGTGGTATGGCAAATGTGCCACATGTTTTGTTTGACTGCGGGCTGTAAGCTGTAACACTGCACTTGAACTTTGTTGACACACTTTTGTGCTATGGATGGATCTTCGGCATCGTTCCTCAGTTGCTGCAGGAGAATTGAGTTGTATTTTGGAATTTTCTGAATGATTGGATTTCCCATACATTCTAATACAAAGTTTTCTCATTGAACCTAGCTTGCAAATGCAATGAAAAGTTGGACCACTATTTGGTGGGTGAGACAATCCGATGCAAGATTTGAATAATTTATTGTTCTTGGTTGACTGCTGTAATTGTTGTTTCAGAGTCAAGCATTTGCAGATGCTGTTGATCTGTTACAACTGCTTCAAATGTGCATTGTTTACAAAGAACAAAGAAAATCTACAGCCCAGGAACAGGCCCTTTGGCCCTCCAAGCCTGAGCAGATCCAAATCCAATGTCACCCAATTCCTAAGCATCTGTATCCCTCTGCTCCCCACCTACACATGCATCAGTCCAAACACACCTTAAATGAATCTACCATGCCTACCTCTACAACCTCTGCTGGCAATGCATTCCAGGCACCAACCACCCTCTGTGTAAAGTACTTGCCGCGTGTATCCCCCTTAAACTTTTCATCTCTCACCTTAAAAGCGTGACCTCTCATTATTGAATCCTTCATCCTACCAGAAACCTTATCTCTATCTACCCTGTGTATACCCTTCACGATTTTGTAGACCTCAATCAGGTACCCCCTCAATGGACCTGAACTCCCAGATCTCTCTGCTCATCCACTTTTCCCAAGGCTCTTCCGTTTACTAGGTAAAAACAATGACTGAGATGCTAGAAACCAGATTCTGGGTTAGTGGTGCTGGAAAAGCACAGCAGGTCAGGCAGCATCCGAGGACCAGTAAAATCGATGTTTCGGGCAAAAGTCCTTCATCAGGAATACAGGCAGAGAGCCTGAAGGGTGGAGAGATACACAACTCAGAACCAGCTGATGTTATCTTCCAGTAGTTTCAGCCATACTGTGACCCCAAACCAAACATGGGGTAATTTTAAGATAAATGCAATACAGATCTGTGCATGAAGGTGGTCTTGCACTGTTTTGAGTAAGATAGAGGATTCTGAGCATAGTATACAGTATTTTTCATTCCAAAGTGTTTTTGGAAGTGTGCTGCAAGGGGACCCTTTGGTGTGTTGGTAGGTGCCCCTACACACTTGCCTTTATGACAATGACCCTTCCCAATACAGTGTCTCTTGACAGAGACTCTTGATCATGCTGACGTTTTATGTTAAAGGTTGAACCCATGCCATCTTCAGAAAATAGCTTTTTTTATTCATATCTTATTCACGAAGTGTGTGCACTCCTATGCCCCAACTGTTTAACTGGTGGGTGATTTGGAAGAGGAATCTGGCTGTACCTTGTATATCAAAGAATGTGGTGCTGGAAAAGCACAGCCGGTCAGGCATCATCTGAGGAGCAGGAGAATCAATATTTCAGACATAAATGTTGATTTTCCTGTTCCTCGGATGCTGCCTGACTGGCTGTTCTTTTCCAGCATCACACTCTTTGACTCTGATCTCCAACATCTGCAGTCCTCACTGTCGGGTAGTGAGGGAGCAGTGGTGAAGGAGGCCCAAGACCTCCATGTCCTTGGCAGAGTGGGAGGGGGAGTTGAAATGTTGGGCCACAGGGTGGTGTGGTTGATTGGTACGGGTGTCCCAGAGATGTTCCCTAAAGCACTCTGCTAGGATGCGTCCAGTCTCCCCAATGTAGAGGAGACCACATCAGGAGCAACGGATACAATAAATGATATTGGTGGGTGTGCAGGTAAAGCTTTGATGGATGTGGAAGGCTCCTTTAGGGCCTTGGATGGAGGTGAGGGAGGAGGTGTGGGTGCAGGTTTTGCAATTCCTGCGATGGCAGGGGAGGGTGTCAGGACGGCGTTTTCTTCTTCTTTGGTTTTTCAGAAAATTCGTTTCTGACATTAAAATAAAAATTGAAACTTTAAAAATTGCAGGTGGTATTTGTGCCAAAATATAAGGAGTGATGATGTACTTTTATTTTCATGTCAGTTTGAAAAGAACAGGTGAAATTGAATTTGCCCAGAGACAGTTAAGATCTCCTTCATATAGAAAATCTTAATGGTTTTTCTCTGTGCATTTTGTTCTAGGATCTGTTTCACAGATTGAAGCTGAACTTGCAGTACCCTTTTGCATTGCTATTCTTTTTTAAAGACAAAGAATTGGAGGTGCAGTACACATCATTCTTTAGCACAAGCTTTAATCCTTAGAATAATTGAATCACAGGATCCCAACAGTGTGGAAACAAGCCATTCAGTCCATCGCGCCTACACTGACCCTCCAAAGAGCATCCCACCCAGACCCATTTAGCTTTAGTTATAATGCATTAATCATGATTATAGTTACAACTTCAGATCTGAGCATGGGGTAGGTGATGAGGAATGATGACTGTTACAAAAACAATTCTTCATAACTACCATAGTGCTGTCACCTTTGAATGCTAATTGCCTGCTTAAAGCCACTAATTAGCTGTCACCACTAACTTCTCGTGCCCACTTGCTACTTCCACAATGTGCATTGTGATTTTCTGTTATTCTGTGTAACATATACCACAAGTACTGGAATGTGTTGAGTCAAATATCCTGAAGTTTATTAACAACACTAACTATTTACATGGCTACAATATCACACACATAGTTTGTGTTCTGTGCTTCTTGGTGTTACATTACATACATATAACTGACTGACTAAATATATTATACTCTCTTCATAACATGAGATGTCATGAGATGTTGAAGCTATCTTCAAGATACAGGTCTGTCTGTTTTGGGACCTGTACCATAATAATACAATGTACAGAATGATACACCAATTCCAGGAATGGTAGAGGACCATCATCGTCCTGTGTACATTAAGCCAATCAGATCAGTGTATCAGTCAAAGTTCCACATCATCTAAACTTGTGTGATTTAGACTTTTTTGGGATGGATGTGGCATCGGTTATGATGATGTTAATAATAGTAATATCGCAAATAATTAAAAACAGATTGCTGAAATCAAATAAGATAAATCTGCATCACAGCAATTCCATCATTACCACAGTGTTAACACAGGAAACTGATCTCTATCACCTCTGTCACCAATAGATTCGGTTTGTTTGTGGAATGGCAAGTAGAATTTGTGGTGTATCTAGTCCCTTTTGAGATTTTTAGTGTTCTAATTTAAAAATAACCAGCAGAAAAGCTTAGTTTTAAACAAGTTGTGTAAAAACAGTTTTTACGCAACTGTTGCTAAAAGTTACTAAATTAAGCGGTGACATAGTTGTAAGCCAAAACACAGATACAAAGGTTAAAAGTAAGCATGAATAAAATATATTTATAAATATTGAAATAAAATCAGTCTGTTATATTTACATGTCTGTTACCTGTTTAAAGATTCCTTTCCCAAAATGACAGGATTAAAAACTTGAAGTCAGGATGCACAAGGTTTAGTAGTCAATTGATTTTAGGTTGCTTTTACACTGACTCTATAGAAAAACCAGACTTTAAGAGAAAGAGAGGAGGCTTCCTGTCCTTTGCTAGTTCTTTGGTTACAGTATTTGTTGATTATTTGGATTCTATCAACAAATTGTCGGCTGATTTCTGAAAGATGTGTTCTTCCTTTGGCTGAGACTGTTCTCTCTGAAGTGAGAGGTCTGTGAGAAGTTTTCTTGGGGATATTGGCCAAAAATGGGGTCTGACAGCCTGCCTTATAAGGATCAAAAACAAAGATGAATGCTATCACAGAACTGTCGTGTAATGTATCTACATTAGGTGACAGAACTATCTACTGCTTTTAATCCAAGGATAAATAAATTTTAGCTGTCACATTCATAACTTATGATGGTTCTCATTGTCAAGTTGTGGTAACTAGTTTGTATGATTTATACCTCCAGGGAAATGTTGTCAGCGAGTTTCTGTTTACTCTGGGAAATGTACACTGGGACTAGCAGGGATGGCAGTGCAGGGAGAGCAATGTTCCTCCTGCATGATGTTTGAGGTGAGGGATGCCATTAGTGTCCCATCCAAGTACATCTGCAGGAAGTGCACCCAACTCTCGCTCCTCCAAGACCGTGTTAGGGAACTGGAGCAGGAGCTGGATGAACTTAGGATCATTCCGGAGGCAGAGACTGTGATAGATAAGAGTTACAGGGAGGTAGTTACTCCTAGGCATGAAGAAAGCTGGGTGACTGTTCGAAGGGGGAAAAAACAGTCAGTGGAGGGATCCCCTGTGGTCGTTCCCCTGAAAAACATATATACCGTTTTGGATACTGTTGAGGGGGCCGACTTACCAGGGGTTTGCAGTGGGACCCAGGTCTCTGGCACAGAGCCTGTCCCTGTTGCACAGAAGGGAAGGAGGGAAAGGAGGAGAGTGTTAGTCATTGGGGACTCAGTAGTTAGAGGATCAGATAGAAGGTTTGTTTGGAATGCACGAGACTTGTGGTTGGTATGTTGCCTCCCAGGTGCCAGTGTCCGTGATGTCTCGTATCGTATCTTTGGGGTCCTGAAGCGAGTGGGTGACCAGCCTCAAATCATTTCCATGTAGGTACCAACGACATAGGTAGAAAGAGGGAAAGGGATGTAAGGCAGGATTTCAGAGAGCTAGGGTGGAAGCTTAGAGCTAGAACAAACAGAGTTGTTATCTCTGGTTTGTTACCCATGCCACGTGATAGCGAGGCAAGGAAAGGGAGAGATATCAGCTGAACACATGGCTGCAAGGATGGTGCAGGAGGGAGGGTTTAGGTTCTTGGATAATTGGGGCTCATTCTGGGGAAGGTGGGACTTGTACAAACAGAACGGTCTTCACTTGAACCAGAGGGGTACTAATATTCTGGGTGGGAAATTTGCTGGTGTTATTCAGGTGGGTGTAAACTAGCTCAGCAGGGGGATGGGAACCTGAGGTGTAGTTGCAGTGCACAGGAGGATGAGAGTAAGAAGGACAGGGACAAGATTTCAGGGTCATAGGAATGTGCTGGCAGACAGCAAACTGGTTTGAAGTGTGTCTACTTCAATGCCAGAAGTATCCGAAATAAGGTAGGTGAGCTTGCAGCATGCATAGGTACCTGGTACTTCGATGTTGTAGCCATTTTGGACACATGGATAGAGCAGGGTGAGGAATGGATGTTGCAGGTTCCAGGGTTTAGATCTTTCATTAAGAACAGGCAAGGCGATAAAACAGGGGGAGGCGTGGCCTTGTTAGTCAAGGATAGTATAACAGTGGCTGAGAGAACTTTTGCTGAGGACTTGTCTACTGAGGTAGTGTGGGCTGAGGTTACAAACAGGAGAGGAGAGGTCACACTGTTTGGAGTTTTTTATCGGTCTCCGCAGAGTTCCAGGGAGGTGGAAGAGAGGATTAGCAAAATTATTCTGGGTAGGAGTGAAAGGAACAGGGTGGTCATTATGGGGGATTTTAACTTCCCCAACATTGACTAGAAATGTTATAACTCTAGTACGTCGGATGGATCAGTTTTTGTCAAATGTGTACAGGAGGGTTTCCAGACACAGTATGTCGAAAGGGCTGACAAGAGGGGAGACCACACTGGATCTGGTGCATGGTAATGAACCAGGTCAGGTGTTTGATTTAGTTGTAGGTGGGCATTTTGGAGAGAGTGACCATAATTCAGTTACGTTTAGTTTAGCGATGGGAAGGTACATGCCACAAGTCAAGAGTTATCGATCAGGCAAGGGCAATTATCATGCGATTAGGCAAGAATTAGGATGTGTAGCATGGGGTAGCATAATGCAGGGGATGCAGACAATGGAAATGTGGAGCTAGTTTAAGAAACAGATATTGTGTGTCCTTGATAGGTATGTCCCTGTCAGGCAGGGAGGAAGTGATAACGTAAGGGAACCATGCTTTACCACAGAAATTGCATCTCTTGTTAAGTTGAAGAAGGAGGCTTATGTGTTAATGAGGCAAGATGGTACAGATGAGGCGATGGAGAGTTACAGATCAGCTAGGAAGGATTTAAAGAGAGAGTTATGAAGAGCAAAGAGAGGACATGAGCAGTCTTTAGCAAATAGAATAAAGGAGAATCCTAAAGCTTTCTATACATATGTGAGGAATAAAAGGATGACTAGGGTAGGAATAGGGCTAGTCAAAGGCAGAAGTGGGAAGTTGAGTGTGGACCCTGTGGAGATCGGAGAGGTGCTAAACGAACATTTCTCATCGGTTTTCACTCAGGAAAAGGAGAATATTGTAGAGAAGAAGAATGAGATACAAGATATTAGACTAGAAAGGATCGAGGTTAGTTATGAACAGGTATTATCAATTCTAGAAGGAGTGAAAGTAAGCAAGTCCCCTGGGCCAGATGGGATTTATCCGAGGATTCTGTGGGAAGCTAGGGATGAGATAGCAGAGCCTTTGGCTTTGATATTTGAGTCATCATTGTCTGCAGGTCTAGTACCAGAGGACTGGAGGATTGTAAATATTGTGCCCTTGTTCAATAAGGACAGTAGAGATGACCCAGGTAATTATAGACCAGTGAGCCTTACTTCTGTTGTAGGAAAGGTTTTGGAAAGGATTATAAGAGATAACATTTATAATCATCTAGCAAGCAACAATTTGATTTCAGAGGGATCTTGGAGTCCATGTACGTAGTTCCCACCCAGGTTGATAGTGCTGTTAAGAAGGCATACGGTGTGTTAGGTTTCATTCATCGAGGGATTGAGTTCCAGAGCCACAATGTCATGCTGCTACTATACAAAATGCCGGTGCAGCCACACTTGGAATACTGTGTACAGTTCTGGTCCCTATATTTCGGGAAGGATGTGGAAGCATTAGAAAAGGAGATTTACCAGGATGTTGCCTGGTCTGGAGGGAAAGGTCTTATGAGGAAAGGCTGAGAGACTTGGGTCTGTTCTCATTGGAAAGAAGAAGGCTAAGAGGGGATTCGATCGAGACATATAAGATGATCAGAGGATTAGATATGGTAGACAGTGAAAGTCTTTTTCCTTGGATGATGACATCAGCTTGTACGAGAGGGCATAACTACAAATTGAGGGGTAATAGATTTAAGACAGATGTCAGAGGCATGTTCTTTACGCAGAGATTGGTATAGGCGTGGAATGTCCTACCTGCTAATATAGTCAACACAGCCACATCAGGGAGATTCAAACAGTCCTTAGATAAGCACATGGATGATTTTGGGATAGTGTAGCTGAGAATAGTTCACAGGTTGGTGCAACACCGAAGGCCGAAGGGCCTGTTCTGTGCTGTATTGTTCTATGTTCTATATGTTCTAATATCAGAAAGTTGTTTTTTCCCTAAGGTAAGTACAGTACAGCTCCAATACCAATGTAAACAGCAATATGGCATCAAGAAGCCATTCTGAAGATTTCAGCATCTCATTTTTTAGGATTCAAATCAACCTTCATTATGAAATATATAAAATTGTGATCACACAGTTGTTAAACCAGGAGATTGATCATTATCATAGGACTTGTCACAAGGGATGGATCATTAACACAGAGGAGTGGTCAATATTACAGGCATCTATTAATTTCAGAAGTATTTGATTATTATCATTGGAATTCAATCATTATCACAAAGGAAATCAGTCACAAGCATGGGGGCTTGATCATAATCACAGGTGATCAGTCATTATCTTAGGGGATTGCAGATTAGCACTGGAAATCCATTAATATCACAGGAATTCAATCATTCTCTCAAGGGATTGCAGCACCATTCTTTGTGGTGCAATTGGTAAATATGTCTAGTTGCTAATCGAGAGATTGTTGGTTTGAGATCAGCCATGGATGGCTGAATGATGGTTCTCTCCCCGTTAGCTTCAGGTGTTGTGGTGCAGCGCTACTATGTCGATGTCTAAGCCAGAAGGCTTGAGTTCAATTCTCAACTGCTTCAAAGATAGTTTAAAAGTACCTACCACAGAACATAGATTAACACCATGGGCTCCAGGCTTCTACATGGCAGCTGGTATATATGGAGATTTTCTCCTTTTATTGACTAAGGGACATCCCTGGAACACTGGCAAATGCATGCTTACCTATCAGGAGTTATGAAAATCAAGTGCCCAAATGTGGACTCAATTAGGGTACATTGGTAGGCATGCTTCTGTCAGAATGGTGGTCCACACAATGCACTTCACATGATGCCTGGCAGCTGGTAGTTATCTTGAATGTGCTGAAAGTTGTTTAGGTTGCAACATAAAATATGTGCACCTGAAGTCAACGAAGAAAAAAACTATCCTCTGACTCCCTCAACAGATTATTCTTCATCTCTGCCTTCAAGTTCTGTTTTCTTGACAGACCCTTTGCAATTGCTTGCCCACCTGCTTGAGACAGAAAATTTAACATGTCATTCTAATATAAGACATCAGTGGATCGTTGCTGTACCAAAGCACTGTTTTACAATTAGAGAAAAGATATAATCTATTCTACTTGCAAAACCATTTAATATATTTTAAAAATACATGGCAAGGACTTTTATAAAACCTTTCAACAAATCGTCAGGAAGCTGCAGGTTAGCTCAGCTGTAAACATTCTCACCTGTGGGTTAATTGTTTCTGTACTCATGTCCCACACTGGATCTTAAACTCATAATCTAAGAATGCACTCTATTAATGAAATGGATGGGATCTGAATTTTAATTTGAGTCAACTCTTTGTTGAAGATTCAAAGAAGAACAATACCTTTACATACAGGGGATAGGGTAGGTCTGGGTGGGATGCTCTTCCGAGGATCGGTATGGACTCAATGGGCTGAAGGACCTGCTTCCACACTGTAGGAATTATATGATTCTATGATATAAGGCACATCAGATCACAAAAGGTATACTGTTACAGGTGTTGTAAATCTGAAATATAGCAAAAATAAAGGATTAATAGACTATTAATTTCATTGCTGGATTTTGGGCATTGCTGGTGTAAAGGGACACTTGAAGAAGTTTCTGAAGCATGAAAATGTATTATGCAATTGTAAGTCATTTTTTAAATTTCCTGTCATTTCTAAGTGCAGAAATTCTAAAGAAATAAATGAATATTCTCCTCCTGTCGGCCTCTCAATATCCCTCACATGATTGTAGAATACTAAAAAAAAGTCTATGAGTGGGTGAAATTTATATGTCAGCTGCTTTACACTTTACCATTGGAAAAATCTTAGCAAATCCTGCAATAGGTTTCCATGAAAGAAGCAGTGGTGCAAATGAAAAGTAATACATCTCCATGATTTGGGCGGTATGAATACCATTATGTGTTATTTCTCCATATTATCCTGCTGCTACTAAGTACACTATTGAAACAAATAGCATGTGTTCTCACAGTCCTGATACAGCAAGCTACATGTAACAGAACCAATGCAGAATCATAGAATCCCTACAGTGTGGAAGCAGGCTGTTCAGCCCATCGAGTCTACACTAACTCACCAAATTAGAGCATCCTACCTAGACCCTGCATTTCCCATGACTAATCCACCTAGCCAGCACACCCCTGGACAATTTGGCATGGCCAAGCCACCTAACCAGCACATCTTTGGATTGAGGGAGGAAATTAGAGCATCTGGAGGAAACCCATGCAGACACTGGGAGAATGTGCAAACTCCACGCAGTCACCCC
This sequence comes from Chiloscyllium plagiosum, assembly GCF_004010195.1. Lineage (NCBI taxonomy): Eukaryota > Metazoa > Chordata > Chondrichthyes > Orectolobiformes > Hemiscylliidae > Chiloscyllium > Chiloscyllium plagiosum. Next base: position 7,282,577 of record NC_057729.1, on the reverse strand, counting down.
AGAGTGGAATCGAACTCAGCTCACTAGCACTGTGAGGCAGCAATGCTAACCACTGAGCCACCATGCCACCCCAAGCAAATATAGCCCTTCTGCCCTGCAATATACTGCAACTTCAACAAGCCAACTCAAATCCATCCAAATGCAATGCTTCAAATGTGATGCAAGTTTTGTTGGATTATCTAAGCTCACTGTTAGCCTGCTATAAGCAATAGATCTTTCTCAGTCTTCTTCAAATATAAGTCCTGCCAAATGAAGCTTAAAATAGGCATAGCAATGATAAAGCGCAGGCAAGAACTCTTGCTTCAAAATCAAATTGAAAAGACTGTTTAGTCTTTTGCTCATCTCACAATATGTTGTTGAATGGAATATATGACCTGCACATTCTGTGGGCTTCCCTCAATTTCAAGCTGCAAATTCAGCTGAAGGTCAATGAAATGCTGAATAAAAGTTTGAAAATAAATGTTTACGCAGCTTGTCCTGCGGTCTAACCATTTCCTGCAGGAGATTGAGAAAATCTCCATGAACTTGGCAAACTCTTGTGTTCATCCCAATTATATTTGTGATGCACAGGCTGTCATTTTCAGGACGATTTACTTGATTTAGTTTGAGTTGTGCTGAGATGTTTTAGAGGAGGCCTAGGTCAATTACTGAGCTGTGTTTAGATTAGAGTGGAGCTGGAAAAGTACAGCAGGTCAGGCAGCATCCGAGGACCAGGAAAATCGATGTTTCAGGCAAAAGCCCTTCATCAGGAATGGATGCTGAAGGGATTCCTGATTAAGGGTTTTTGCCCGAAACGTTAATTTTCCTGCTCCTCTGATGCTGCCTGACCTGCTGTGCTTTTCCAGCACCACACTAATCTAAACTCTGGTTTCCAGTATCTGCAGTCCTCACTTTTGCCTAATTACTGAGCTGTATCTTACCAGAATTACTGCATTAATTAACTACTCCATGTCGGTCAAATCTGATTTCCATCTTATCTTATGACACACTCCAAACAACTTGCCACTCAATAGATAAGCACCAAACATTTCCACCACTGCTTCCACACCATCTTTTACAAGCCACTGTGCACTTGGATGAGCTCTAACATTCTGAAGTTGCCCTGCTCGGTCACATGCTGTGTGAGAATATGGTACAGAAGGGGAAGATGATACCATGATCCTCTGCAATGAACCTGGATGGTTGAGTGGATAAGAAGAGTTGTTTTTGGGGCAGACTGGCAGAGGGGAGCAGACGACTACACCCTGCCATCCTGGACCTCGGTTGCGACCCAGCTCAGTGTCATTTCCAGGGTGCAAATGAATGGGCATAGGTGCCTTCTCCACTTGAATCAAGAGTGCAGTGCTGGAAAAGCACAGCTGGTCAGGCAGCACCCGAGGAGCAGGAAAATTGATGCTGTGGGCAAAAGCCGGGAGACTCGGGAGTGGAGAGATAAATGGGAAGGGAGGTGCGACTGGGGGGAAGGTGGCTGAGAGTACAATAGATGGATGGAGGTGGGGGTAAAGGTGATAGGTTGGAGAGGAGGGTGGTGCAGATAGGTGGGAAGGAAGATGGGCAGATGGGACACCCACACCAATCAACCCCACCACTTCGTGGCTGAAGACTTCAACTCCCCCTCCCACTCTGCCGAGGACATGCATGTCCTGGGCCTCCTCCATCGCCATTCCCTTGACACCCGATGCCTGGAGGAAGAACGCCTCACCTTCCACCTCAGGACCCTCCACCCCAATGGCATCAATGTGGATTTCATCAGTTTCCTCATTTCCTCTCCCCTCACCTTGCCCCAGTTCCAACCTTCCAGCTCAGCAATGCCCTTATGACCTGTCCCAACTGTCCATCTTCCTTTCCACTTTTCTGCACCACCCTCCTCTCCAACCTATCACCATTACCCCAACCTCCATCCACCTACTGCAGTCTCAGCTACCTTTCCCCCAGCCCCATCACCCTCCCATTTATCTCTCCACCTCCGAGGTTCCCAGCCTCATTCCTTTTACCGAAAGTCAATCTTCCTGCTTCTCGGATGCTGCCTGACCTGCTATGTTTTTCCAGCACCACACTCTCAACTCTAATCTCCAGCATCTGCAGTGCTCACTTTTGCCATCTCCACTTGTCCAGCCCCCACTTTCACCCTTTTCCCTACTTTCTGTGGATGGATCTGACAGGCTGACTGTGGAGGAGAAAGTGAGGACTGCAGATGCTGGAGATCAGAGCTGAAAATGTGTTGCTGGAAAAGCGCAGCAGGTCAGACAGCATCCAAGAAGCAGGAGAATCGACGTTTCGGGCATGAGCCTTTCTTCAGGAAACTGACTGTGGCCCAGCATTTTGACCAACCTGAATGGGCAGTCCCAGACAAGATGTGCCTCGTCCCCTGATTAATGCCAACTGTAAAACCACCTCTCCACACCCTCCACCATTCTGGACAGGCCTCCATGTCATCAAAGGACAGGTTGTGAACCACTGTCTGGATTGCAAGCTATTGACCCCCTGACAGAGACCACCCAGCTAGATTTGTGACTGTGGCCATTCCACTTAACTGGAATGGGAGGAAGCCCATGACTCACTGTGCTGAAACTCCCCAAATGATAGGTACCTCTATTGGCTTCAATGAGGACTATTCCCCTAAGACTTTGAGACATGGTTATCTGCCTGCTGCCTGTGCAATGCGTTTGTTGTCTAAGCTGCTGCGGGTGTCAACGTTAAAAATGTTCCTGCTGCAGCTTTTCAATTCTAGTTACCAATGGCTCTGCATTGTAGTTTATGCCTCCAAAGCACAATGCCAATGTCTCAGAGAGGTATCAGGATGGTGATGAAGGGTTACCAGATGTTGAATGCCAATGTCTGTGGAGGGAAGGTGTGTCTGACTGCTGGCCATGGATTATATCCTGGGCTGTATTTTCAATGTAGGCAACATGGAGGTCATTCCGAGTAAGTGGAGATTTGAATCCATCAGGCAAGGCTCCCCTTACTGGGACTGGCTGGCTGTGTTGTCCTCAGCACCTCCAGCATTGTCCCAAAAACTGAACCACCTAAAGCATGCACTGCAACAACTCGCTAAGGCAACTTCCCCTCCAAGCCACATACCATCCTCACTTGGAAAAATACTGCCATTCCTCCCCTGTCACCAAGTCAAAAATCCTGGAACTCCCTCCCTAACAACACTATGGTTGGTCCTATACCACATGAACTGCATTAGACAGCTCACCACCACCTTTTAAGGGAAACTAAGGATAGGCAATAAATACTAGTCTTGTCAACAGGTTCAGTGTTAAAAATACTACCCTTTACCATGAGGTGACCACACCGCACACCTAAACGATACCGTGATCTCCAGATCTTAAATTTCCAGACTTCTGACCTCTCATTGTAGCACTGACAAAAGATTGAAACAAGCTGAAAGATTGATAGGGAAAGAACATAACCGTTTTCTTTTAGCGATTTACATAATTTCTTTGAGAATCCAACTAGCTCTGACCATTCCCAGACAAACTCTGGGTGATTGTTTCCAGCATGTCAAAATGAGTTTGCTATACTTCTGATATGCCATTGATTCATAGTCAGTTTTATGGATGACTTAAGCTCAGAGGAACATTGCTTTTGCATATATGTAAAGCAATGCGTTCAAAGTGAGGCGAGGCAGAGAGCAGAATTAAATTATGTTTGATATAAAATCTAAACAGGCTTTTTGGATGGTTTTATTCATGTGCCTATTTGACATCCTTTCAAGTGTAGGTAGACAACAGCTTACATTTACACTGTACCTTGTCAAAACAAGTCTTAAGCTCTTAAAATGCCAGGAAGAAATAAAAATGTGTGTTCAAGCTACACTCTAGAGTTTTTTTACCTCAACAGATTTCCAGTCAAATTAGCAAGATTATGTTGCAGCTTCTAAGATCCCATCCTTCTGATGTGACATTAACTAAAGCTCAATCCATATGATTTAGTGAGACTAAAGGATCCTATTTGAAGAGGAACTCAAAATCCTCCCAATATTGTGCCTAAATATTATAACTAAAAGAAACCCCAAATAGAGTCATAGAGATGTACAACATGGAAACAGACCCTTCGGTCCAACTCATCCATGCCGACCAGATATTCCAACCCAATCTAGTCCCACCTGCCAGCACCCGGCCCATATCCCTCCAAACCCTTCCTATTCATACACCCATCCAAATGCCTTTTAAATGTTGCACCACTTCCTCCACCACTTCCTCTGGCAGCTCATTCCATACATGTAACACCCTCTGCGTGAAAAAGTTGTCCTTAGGTCTATTTCATATCTTTCCCCTCTCACCCTAAACCTATGCCCTCTAGTTCTGGACTCACCCACCCCAGGGAAAAGACATTGTCTATTTATCTTATCCATGCCCCTCATAATTTTATAAACCTCTATAAGGTCACCCCTCAGCCTCCAATGTACTACTGTTCATACTGTGTAGAAAATGGTGGGCTTCTTGACTTATATCACACAATGATTCTACTTCTGAACTACTTTATTGGCTGCACAACATCTTGGGATGTCTGGCAACTGTTCACGCAGAGAGTGGTACGTGTATGGAATGAGCTGCCAGAGGATGTGGTGGAGGCTGGTACAATTGCAACATTTAAGAGGCATTTGGATGGGTATATGAATAGGAAGGGTTTGGAGGGATATGGGCCGGGTGCTGGCAGGTGGGACTAGATTGGGTTGGGATATCTGGCCAGCGTGGACAGGTTGGACCGAAGGATCTGTTTCCATGCTGTACATCTCTATGACTATTATTATGGACTTGTAAAACAAGAGTGCAAGCTTTTCCTTTTTCTTTCATGTTAACCCAGTCATAGAGGATACTGGCCACACTATCCCCTCCAACACTTCAGACAAATACTTAGAGGCTATGAAACCAAATTCCCACTCAGTCTATTAAGAGCCTACAGAAAGTGGCCAGCACATCCTCACAAAGCACTATTCCAGGAGGCACTAATGAAACACACTCCTTGGGATGTTTGGAGATAACAGTGACTCATTATTGATGGAAATCTGGTCTACGCCATAAATTAAGTGGGAGATTAGTGTCCAAGAATAACCAAATTTTCCGTATCTCACAACAGATGTTATTCAATACATAACCTTTGGAGCTCCTCAGATGTGGCTATTGCTAAGTTACCGTGAAAATCTACTCAAATATCGAAACAATCACAGCGCATCCAGTAAAGGATTTACAAATAAGACAGTCATTGGTTTACCTATATCTTCTGTGACAAAAATGGATTAAAACTTCAAAGTATTTCAACATTTCTTAAAATTTTTAATTCCAAAATGTGTTATTTTTAAAAGGAGGATGACTCCAGAAAAATAAACAGAGATTTAGATTACAGGCTGAATCTTACCTTATTTTGGCAAAATTCCATTTTCATTGAGTTTCATGGAGAGTTTCTCTCTTCCAGGTGGAGTGAGTTTTCTTGTGATATCGATCCAAATTCGTCTCATCAATGAAGTGTGATACCCTGAGGGTGCCCCTTTCATCCAGTCCTAGTCTAATTCTCCCACTCAGTGTAACTGGTTGTACCTAGCACTGTCAGGTTATCCCAGCAGTCACAGATATCCATGGTGCTGGTGCCATATTTTAAGGTGGCTGCACACCTGTTCAAGCACTGGTCGTCTGGAGCTGCCCCACAGACTTGCTGACATTTGCCCAAGGTATGCCTGAGAAGGTAGATTCTTTTGTTTTTTTTAAAAATTACATTACAGTGTGGAAACAGGCCCTTCGGCCCAACAAGTCCACACCGACCCGCCGAAGCGCAACCCACGGAGGAAACCAGAGCACCCGGGGGAAACCCACGCAGACACGGGGAGAATGTGCAAACTCCACACATTCAATACTCCATATTGTGGACTGGCATCTGTAGTCCTATTGTAGTTATGGAAGAAAGGTCTTCTTCCCAGAGGAGGCCAAGCAATATATCCATGGAGTCCATGGTCAAAAGTCCCTCCCCACAAGACATGCCCTGCTCTACCTCTGAAGAAGACAGCACGGATGCTGCCAATGCATACCTTCCAATCGCACCATTTTTGGGTCAGGAACTCTGTTTGGTTTCTGTGTGGTCTAGCGTTGCAGTAATCAGTTGTACTCCTTCCGTTTTGCTGCAACTGAGATCAAATAGTTCAGTTCAAGTTTAAAAATGAATTATACCTGGTCATCTTTCTGTTATGTTTCATCATCCTTGCACTCTTCATTGTTCTGCAAAGGTTAACTTGGAAGCTTTGAAATAGCTCCATCCACTGATTGAGGAACCATCTCTAGGAGGAGTTAGTCTGTTGCTCTAGTGCAGGCGTTTTTGCACTAGGAGCCATATTTAATTTTTTCTTCATTTGGGGTTCTAGATTAAGTTTTTAATCATCAGGGATGGGGAGGGACTAAGGCTGAGTATTTGGCTTCTGCCTCTGGTGGAACATAGCCCAAGATGGCAGAATTCATACAGAAGTTGGGATTGGAAGCAGGATCCTTTTTAGCCTTCTCCTCCTTCACCTAATTTCTTGGTAGGCATTTGAGGGAAATGAGGGTGTGTGTCTGCTTCACTCAGTGTCAGGTTTCACACTCCCATTCCCTTCTCATGCTATCCCTCACATAAACAGGAAATCCCACTCCCCCTTTTATTCTCTCCCTTAAACACACACCATCCCTCTCCCTGCCACTCTTTTTAACCTCTCCTTCTGTGTCACTCCTTCATTAACTCTTGATCATTCTCTCACTTACTTCCTCTGGTCTCCCCTACACTCTTTCATTATTCATCAATCTCTCACTTCTTCACTATACCTCCCATCCACTCTCACTCTCTCCCTCAACATCCTCACTGTACTTCCTCCCTCAATGCATCTCCCACTCACTATTTCTGCCATTTAATTCATTTTCCCCTCCCTTACTCACTTTGCTTTCTCACTCTCTAACTCCCCCTCAGCCAGCGCGTGAGCAGACCACCAGCAAAGCTGCCCTGGGAAGGGGCAGCTCCTTACAAAATCTTCCATCTGTCTTTCCATGTGATTGTACATAGGTCACAGCCTGGATAAAACCTCTTGGCAGGCTGCATTCTAGCCCCCAGGTGATCAGTCCTAAGTTAATGAGTTCTATAGTCTACAGCAATATTGTATAGACCTACCTACTATCTCTTAAGTCATTAACCGGTCTTGACTTAATATAACCAGCTATAATAAACTAGATTTTGTTAATCTGTTAAATGCGTCTACTGCTTAAGGCCTCTCAATAGTTAATCCTTCACCACTCAGTACTGAATAGACCTGTAAACTAACATGAGAAGAAAGGTTGGTGGCAGTATATCCACCTAGGGAAGATGCTAGCAGAATTCACTGCCAGCCCTTGAAACAGCCATCAAGGAAATATAATATTTTATTAAATATGAGCAAATTGGTTTTCACAGGATGTGGGCATTGCTGGCTCGGCCAGAATTTATTGAGCATTCCTAATTCCCAATAAAGCAGTTATAATCTTAGAATTGCTACAGTGTGAAAACAAGTCATTCAGCCCAGCAAGTCCACACTGACCCTCCAAAGAGAAACCCACCCATACTCATTCCTTTATTTCTCCTGACGAATGCACCTAGCACTACAGGCAATTTAGCATGGCCAATCCACCTAACCTGCATATCTTCAGATTGTGGGAGGAAACCTACGCAGACATGAGGAGAATGTGCAAACTCCACTGGCAGTCATCCGAGGCTGGAATCAAACCCAGGTCCCTGATACTGTGAGGCAGCAGTGCTAACCACTGAGCCACTGTGTCACCTATCAACACTTTTGCAGGATGAGATTTTGGGTGGACCGAGAAAGGACAGCTGATTTCCTTTTCTAAAGGACATTACTGAACCAGATAGGCTGTTAAAATAATTGACAGTGGTTTCCATTAGGATTTATACAGATTTATTTTTTATTGAATTCAATTTTCTCTTGTTTCTACGGTGTGATTAGCCTGGAGTTCTGGATTACTAGTCCATCAGCTATTACCACAATATCACTGCCTTCCCTTAAATGTTTGTAAACATTACGTTTTGCAGTCTTTACTGAGTTTCCATTAAGTTATAAAGCCTTTCACCATAAACAAACCGCAGCTTCAAACAGAAAAATTTCTTGGTTTGCCCAGAAAGCAAAACTAAACCATTCTGGGCACTAGATAATAATGCATCAGTTATAGCATTCCAGAACCAAATCTTTTCTCTAAACCATTGTTATTTCTGTTATGATTAACTTACTGTTGTCAGATGCAATGTGATACAGTGAAAAGTGATGTTTTGCACGCTATACAGGCAGATTGGACTGTACAGATTGCATTAGTGTGGCAGAACAGAGTGCAGAATACAGTGTTACAGCTGTAGAGAAAGAGTAGAGAGAGAGATCAAATTAACATTTGAGAGGACCATTCAAAAGTCTGACAATAGTGGGGACGAAGCTGTTCTTGAATTTATTTGTACATGTACGCAAACTTTAATATTTTCTGCCTGATGTAAGAGCGTAGAAGAGAGTATAACTGGAATTGGAGGGGTCTTTCATTATGTTGGCTCCTTTCCCAAGGCAACGGGAAGAATAGATGGATTCAATGGATGTAACGGTGATTTAGTATCATGGACTGGGCTGTGTTCATAACTCTCTGCAGTTTCTTGCCAAACCACACTATGATGCAGGGACTGATCTCTATAACTGGGCAAATTTGAAAATGAAGAAGAGAAAGACTTTCATTAATCTAGCACTTTACTATTGGGCATCGCGAAGCGCTTTACAGTCAAACAAGTACTTTTGATTTGTAGTCACTGCTATAATAAAGAAAACAATTATACACCGTAAACTCCTGCAGCTGACAATAAGTTAATGGCCAGGCTTTTTGTGCGATATCGATTGAACCTTAATTATTACTAGCACCAGGAAATCAACCTTCCTTTTCTCCAAACTTGTGCTATGGGATCTTTGCATTCACTTAAGCAAATAGATGGAACCTTAGTAAAACATCTCATCCAATAGGACAGTGCTCCTTCAGTACTGTCCTGGAGCAAACACCTCAAGTCAATGGAGCAGTCCCACCAATGGTGCCTGTACAAGATCCTGCCAATCCAGTAAGAAGAAAGATGCACCAACATCAGCATCCTCGACCAGGGCAACATCCCCAGCATTGAGGCACTGACCATGCTCCCCCCCGCCTTGATTGGCTACAATGGGCTGGTCACGTCCTCTGTGTAACCAGCATGGGAATCCCCAAGCAGGTGCTCTACTCCCAGCTCTGAAACAGTAGGCGAGCCCCAGGTGGACAGAGGAATACCCTCAAGGCCTCACTGGTGAAGTACAGCATTCCCACAGACACTTGGGAATCACTGCCCCAAAACAGAGAAGGATCATCCGGGAAGACATCGAGCACCTTGAGAGTTGCCTCCGGGAAAAAGCAGAAACCAGGCGGAAACAATGTAAGAATGCTCTGCCTGACCATTGCCCTACTGACCCCATCCTGTGACCACCACCTGCTCCAAGTGTAACAGGGCCTGTGGTGGCTGCATTGGTCTGTATAGCCACCTATTGCTTCACCCTGAGAGTGGAAGAGAGTCATCGTTGTCTGTGTGGAACCGCCGATGATGATGATGATAATGACGACTGCACTGGACCATCAGCACTGAAGGTTTGTACTCAGAGCCTGCAGTAATATTGAACCAAGAACATTGTGGCTCAGAATCGAGAGCTAGTGCTAACACACCCTTCCAATGAGTCCCATTTAAATGACATGTACTATAAATGCATAAATGAGAATATCCCGATGTTAAAATACCACAGATCGCAATGTGCAACCTTTTGGATTGCACTTTCATTAAGCAAGTCTTTGCATGAATTATAATGAAATGAAATTCCTGACTCAAATTGTAAATTAACTCGATGAAGAAAACTTTCATGAATAATAATATCTGATAGAGAGGTACTTCATCATAAGACAAACTAGGATGGTATACTACAATGCACTCTAAGTCAAGCTTGTATGCCTTACATTAGCTGGGAAGGAGTAGTGGGCAGATTACAAATTTAATACGTTTACTGAACATGTGTCTAATTCACCTGTAAGTAATATTATACAGATTGTACTCAATCATTACAGCTTTGCTTAGTCCTGACTTGAGTTTCAATGATTTCACTCAATTATTAGATATAAATATTTTACATCTTCTTGCTGTTGTAGCTGATAATGAAATCTGCTTTGTTTTATCATTTTTCTCCATCATGGCACATTAAGTACAAAGTGACAGCAACTCGGTTTCTAGATTCTTGTTTAGTAATAACACGATCTAATTATGCAGAAAGCACGAAGGAAATGAATCTGATGGATTTCTGCATTCACATGGGTTTTGAAATATATGTTGGAAACATATAATCAACTTTCACTGGCAGCATTGGCACATTGGTGTACCAACACCACAGGAAAAGTAACACTCAATCTTCCCTTTCATGACGATTAGGAGACTATCACAATCAGGTAATGGAGGCAGAGTTATGGACCTCCCATCCAATCTGTCCTTGCCACACAGTTTTCACAATGTAACTAGTCCTATTTGCCTGTGTTTGATCGAATTCCCTCCATACATATCCCATCCATGTACCTGTCTAATTTTTTTGTAAATGACAAAATCATATTCGCTTCCTATGTATTTGCTTCCAGTACCACTACCTCTGGCAGACACTCACCACCCTCTGTGTGAAACATTTGCCCCTTTGGACCTTTTTTGTCTTTCCCCTCTCACCTTAAACCTATGCCCTCTAGTTTTAGACTCCCCTACCCTGGGGATAAGCTGTCAGCTATCTACCTTCTTCACCACTCTGTCTACCTGTGACTCAATTTTCAAGGAGCTATGAACTTGTACCCCTAGATCTCATTGTTCTAAAACACTCCCTCAGGGCTCTACCTTTGACTGTGTAAGTCCTGCCATGGTTTGCCTTACCAAAATGCAACACCTTGCATTTATCGAAATTAAACTCCATCTGCCATTTCTCAATCCACTGGCCCAGTTGATCAAGATCTCACCGCATTCCCAGATACTCTTCTTCACTGTTCACACTACCACCAATCTTGGTGTTATCTACAAGTGTACGAACCTTATCTCCCAAATTCTCATCCAAATCGTTTATATAAATGATGAACAACAGTGGGCCCAGCACTGATTCTTGTGGCATACCACTGCTCACAGGCCTCTAGTCTGAAAATCAATCCTCTACCACAACCCTCTGCCTTCCACCGTCAAGCCAATTGAGTATCCAATTGGCTAGCTCTCCCTGGCTCCGGTGAGATTTAACCTTTCTCAACAACCTTCCATGGAGTACCTTGTCAAAGGCATTGCTAAAGTCCATGTAGACAACATTCACTATATTGTGCTCATTCACTTTCTTGGTCACCCTTAAAAAAAATCAATCAAATTCATGAGACACAATTTCCTACACACAAAGCCATGCTGACTATTCCAAATGAGTCCTTGCCTCTCCAAATGCCTGTAGATCCTGTATCTCAGAATCCCTTCTAACGACTTATCCACCATGGATGGTAGGCTTAGTGGTCTGCAGTTTCCAGGCAATTCCTTGCAGCCTTTCTTAAATAGTGGCACAGCATTAACTATCCACCAATCTTTGGGCACTTCACCCATGACTGTCAATGATACAAATATCACTTCTCGGGGCCCCGCAGTTTCCTCCTTAGCCTCCTCCAAAGTCCTCCGACTTCATCAGTTCCCAGGGATTTATTTACCTTATTGGATTCTAAGACTTCCAGCATCTTGCTGAATTGATAAATTCTTGATCTCGCAAGGAATTAAGGACTAAGGGGAGAGTGCCCTTAATGATGGAAAGGGACAAGTGTATACCACTGGGCAAGAGTTACAGTTGGGGGAAAGGCAATTATGATGGGATTAGGCAAGATTTAGGAAGCATAGGATGGGGAAGAAAACTGCAGGGGATGGGCACATTAGAAATGTGGAGCTTATTCAAGGAAAAGCTCCTGTGTGTCCTAGATAAGTATGTACCTATCAGACAGGGAGGAAGCAGTAGAGCGCGGGAGCTGTGGTTTACGAAGGAAGTGGAATCTCTGGTCAAGAGGAAGAAGAAGGCTTATGTTAGGGTGAGATGTGAAGGCTCAGTCAGGCTGCTTGAGGGTTACAAGGTAGCCAGGAAAGAACTAAAGAGAGAGCTCAGAAGAGCCAGGAGGAGACATGAGAAGTTGTTGGCAGATACGATCAGGGTAAACCCTAAGGCTTTCTATTGGTATTTAAGGAATAAAAGAATGAAATAAAAGAGTAAGATTAGGGCCAATCAAGGATAGTAGTGGGAAGTTGTGTGGAGTCAGAGGAGATTGGGGAAGCACTAAATGAAATTTTTTAAACAGTATTCACTCGAGAAAATGACAATGTTGTCGAGGAGAATACTGAGATACAGGCTACTAGACTGGGGGTCGGATTGAGGCTCACAAGGAAGAGGTATTAGAAATCCTGCAGAGTGTGAAAGTAGATAAGTCCCTGGGCCGGATGGGATTTATCCTAGGATCCTCTGGGAAGCCAGGGAGGAGATTGCTGAGCCTTTGGCATTGATCTTTAAATCGTCATTGTCTACAGGAATAGTGCCAGAAGACTGAAGGATAGCAAATTTGGTTCCCCTGTTCAAGAAGGGGAGTAGAGATAACCCTGATAATTATAGACCAGTGAGCCTTACTTCAGTTGTTGGCAAAGTATTGGAAAAGGCTATAAGAGATAGGATTTATAAACATCTAGAAAATAATAATTTGATTAGGGATAGTCAGCACTGTTTTGTGAAGGGTAGGTCGTGCCTCACAAATCTTTATTGAGTTCTTTGAGAAGGTGACCA
>NC_057729.1:7247754-7269523 GCF_004010195.1 Chiloscyllium plagiosum | reverse complement strand
AATGCAGACAACTGTGAGGTGATTCACTTTGGTCGGAGTAACCGGAATGCAAAGTACTGGGCTAATGGTAAGATTCTTGGTAGTGTAGATAAGCAGAGAGATCGTGGTGTCCATGCACACAGATACTTGAAAGTTGCCACCCAGGTTGACAGGGTTGTTAAGGAGAAAGTGAGGACTGCAGACGCTGGAGATCAGAGCTGAAAATGTGTTGCTGGAAAAGCGCAGCAGGTCAGGCAGCATCCAAGGAGCAGGAGAATCGACGTTTCAGGCATGAGCCCTTCTTCAGGAACCTAGAGAAGGGCTCTTGCCCAAAACGTCGATTCTCCTGCTCCTTGGATGCTGCCTGACCTGCTGCGCTTTTCCAGCAACACATTTTCAGGGTTGTTAAGGAGGCATATAGTGTTTTAGCTTTTCTTCATAGAGGGATCAAGTTCCGGAACCATGAGGTTATGCTGCAGCTGTACAAAACTCTGATGCAGCCGCACTTGGAGTATTGTGTACAGTTCTGGTCGCTGCATTATAATAAGGATGTGGAAGCTTTGGAAAAGGTGCAGAGGGGATTTACTGGGATGTTGCCTGGTATGGAGGGAAAGTCTTACGAGGAAAGGCTGAGGGACTTGAGGCTGTTTTTGTTAGAGAGAAGAAGATTGAGAGGTGACATGATAGAGACATATAAGATAATTAGAGGGTTAGATAGGATGGACAGGGAGAGCCTTTTTCCAAGTATGGTGACGGCGAACATGAGGAGGCATAGCTTTAAATTGAGGGGTGATAGATATAGGACAGATGTCAGCGGTAGTTTCTTTACTCAGAGAGTAATAAGGGTATGGAATGCTTTGTCTGCAACGATAGTAGATTCGCCAACTTTAAGTACATTTAAGTCGTCATTGGACAAGCGTATGGACGTACATGGAATAGGGTAAGTTAGATGGGCTTCAGATTGGTCTGACAGGTCAGTGCAACATCGAGGGCCGAAGGGCCTGTACTGTGCTGTAATGTTCTATGTTCTAGTGCGGGTAAGTGGAATTGAAACACTCATCAGCCATGATTAAATGGAGGAGTGGACTCGATGGGCTGAATGGCCTTACTTTCACCCTATCTCATGTGGTCTTATCTTCTCTTCTGTAATGTGGACACTCATCAAGTCATTACTATTTATTTCCACAAGTTCCCTAGCTGCCACACCTTTATCAACAGTAAATACTGACGAGAAATATTCATTTAGGATCTTACCCATCCCTTGTGGCTCCACTTGTAGATGACCTTGTTGATCTTTAAGGTGGCCAAATCCTTCTTCGTACAACAGAGATTAACTGTGTTTTAAATTCTGTGAAGGATAAATGTATTCCCTGGGATTAACGAAAACTCATTTCATTTCAATACTAAAAGAAATGTCAGGCAAAAACTTCTAATTTTGTCATGAAACATCAAGTACCAACAGTGTCTGTTATGCATTCTCTGCCCAATGATAGTGGCACACATTATCTATAATAGGCTCAGTAATGTTAAAAGCATGTAAGGATACTATAACGTCGGTTTTGAGGAATCTACCCAAGCATCTTCCTTTTCATCCAACTTTACCTCCACAGATTGATGAGAGCAGAGCAGTAGATGTGATCTATATGGACTTTAGTAAGGCATTCGACAAGGTTCCTCATGGGAGACTGATTAACAAGGTTAGATCTCATGGAATACCGGGAGAACTAGCCATTTGGATAGAGAACTGGCTCAAAGGTGGAAGACGGATGGTGGTGGTGGAGTGTTGTTTTTCACACTGGAGGCCTGTGACCAATGGAGTGCCACAAGGATCGGTGCTGGGTCCTCTACTTTTTGTCATTTACATAAATGATTTGGATGCGAGCATAAGAGGTACAGTTAGTAAGTTTGCAGATGACACCAAAATTGGAGGTATAGCGAAGAGGGTTACCTCCGATTACAACAGGTTCTGGACCAGATGGGCCAATGGCAGAGAAGTGGCAGATGGAGTTTAATTCAGATAAATGCAAGGTGCTGCATTTTAGGAAAGCAAACTTAATGGTAAGGTTCTAGGGAGTGTTGCTGAACAAAGAGACCTTGGAGTGCAGGTTCATAGCTCCTTGAAAGTGGAGTCGCAGGTAGATAGGATAGTGAAGAAGGCGTTTGGTATGCTTTCCTTTATTGGTCAGAGTATTGAGTACAGGAGTTGGGAGGTCATGTTGCGGCTGTACAGGACATTGGTTAGGCCACTGTTGGAATATTGCGTGCAATTCTGGTCTCCTTCCTATCGGAAAGATGTTGTGAAACTTGAAAGGGTTCATAAAAGATTTACAAGGATGTTGCCAGGGTTGGAGGATCTGAGCTACAGGGAGAGGCTGAACAGCCTGGGGCTGTTTTCCCTGGAGCGTCGGAGGCTGAGGGGTGACCTTATAGAGGTTTACAAATTTATGAGGGGCATGGATAGGGTAAATAGACAAAGTCTTTTCCCTGGGGTCGGGGAGTCCAGAACTAGAGGGCATAGGTTTAGAGTGAGAGAGGAAAGATATAGAAGAGGCCTAAGGGGCGACTTATACATGCAGAGAGTGGTACGTGTATGGAATGAGCTGCCAGAGGATGTGGTGGAGGCTGGTACAATTGCAACATTTAAGATGCATTTGGATGGGTATATGAATAGGAAGGGTTTGGAGAGATATGGGCCGGGTGCTGGCAGGTGGGACTAGATTGGGTTGGGATATCTGGTCGGCATGGATGGGTTGGACCGTAGGGTCTGTTTCCATGCTGTACATCTCTATGACTGTATGACTCTATAAACCACAGATAGGAGTAGTCAATCCATATTAGAAACTTAAGTTGTGACCAGGAAAAACCCAAATGCCCAGTTATAAGATGTCCCTTAAAGCAACCAGGGCAGTGGCCTCTGCTTATTAGGAGAAAGTGAGGACTGCAGATGTTGGAGATCAGAGTTGAGAGTGTAGTGCTGGAAAAGCACAGCAGGTCAGGCAGCCTCTGAGGAACAGGAGAATTGTTATTTCAGGTATAAGCCCTTCATCAGGAATGAGGCTGCTTATTGCCTATGGATTTTCATCTAACTTTGCCGAGGAGTGGACCATTATGTTTAACCATTTTGTAATGGTACACTCATCCTATTCTTCCTTATCTAACTGTCCACATGATTGTCCATCCCCTGCTGTCTTATAGATGTTGTCTAATATCTTTATCCACCTTCCCCTTTAGTGCGTTTATGTTGTTGCCTCATTTATTCTCTATCGTAACAAATTCCATATTCTTAATATTATCTGGGTAAGGAAATTTCTGCTAAATTCCTGTTTTGACTTAATGATTGTTATCTTAAAATGATGGCCTCTAACAATTACTGTTTCTAACAAGACGAAGCATTGACTGGGATCTTACCTTTAGCCCCCAACATTGGGACCCGTGACTGTCCTGAGGCAAACAATAAATTTACCAGCAGTGACCAATTAGGAGGTCTCCAGTGCCCAATTACAAATTGTGGTCTGCCTCTCCAACATTTATGGTCAATCAGATGGCAGCTTCAGCAGCACCAGCGACAGAGGGGACAACTGCAAGGAGAAAGTAAGACACTTGGAAGAGTCGGAGCAAATTATTGCAGATACTGGAACCTGTACTGAAAACAACCAATGCTGGAGATCACAGCAGGTCAGGCAGCATCCATGGAGATGGAGCAAGCTAACGTTTTGAGTCAAGATAACTCTTCACACCAGAGCTCTGATGAAGAGTCATCTCACCTCAAAACATTCGCTTAGTCTGTCTCTGACCTGCTGTGGTCTCCAGCCCTTAGAAAGGTGACAGGAAAGTTAAGAGTTGTCAGGGTGACTGGAGACAGAAGGGCTGTTCTAGGTGTGAGTACAAACTGTTCCAGTTACAGGAATGCTGCAAAAGGGATTGGGAAACAGGGCCATAGAGTTGTCACTAGGATTATTAAGGAAAATGATTGTACTAACTGTTGTTCCTGGCAGCTCGCTGTGCACAGCTTGATTGGCCAATTTCTGCATTTCTACAGATACCGCACTTCAAGGGAGAGAAACCTGTGTGTGTCCCTCAGGATGCAGATGTTAATTCACTCCAGCAAGCTGCTCCTCCCTTGGGGTGTTACTAGTGTGGTGGTTTCTATTACATTAAAAGAAGAATACCATACAAATGACATCGGTAGCACTTCAAGATGCTGCTAGCTTCTGGACTATGAATGTTGTTTGTGTGGAATATATGAACAGTTTTTTCCAATCAAAACTGCTTCATTGTCTGAAATGGGCTGAAGTTGTGGAAAGTGCCATGTAAATGCAATTTCCTTTCTATCTCTTTTCCCAATAGAGTGGTTAAAAAGGCATTTTGTACACTTGCCATCATTGCTCAGTACTTTGAATGTAGGAGTTGGCAATTCATGTTGAGGTTGTGCAGGACAATGGTGAGGCCTCCTCTGGAATCCTCTGTCCAGTTCTCATTGATCAGTTATAGGAAGGACCTTATTAAGCTGGAGAGAGTTCAGAACAGATTTCCCAGGATGCTGCCTGGTATGGTAGGCATGAGCTATAAAGAAAGGCTGGACAGGTGGGATTGGATAGTTTCTCACTGGAGCATAGGAGGCTGAAGTTTATAAAATCATGAGGGTTATAGATAGGGTGAGTGGTCATTGTCTTTTCCCTAGGATGGGGGTTTCAAGACAAGGTGACACTTTTTTTATGGTGAGAGGAGAGAGATTTTAAAAAGACATGAGAGGCAAACTTTTCACAGAGGGCGGTTCGCGCATAGAATGAACTTCCTGAGAATGTGGGCACAGTTATAATGTTTAAAAGACATTTGGATAAGTCCATGAATAGGAAAAGTTTGAAGGGATATGGGCAGGAGCAGGCAGGTGGGACTCGTTTAGTTTGGGATTATGTTCGGCATGGACTGGTTAGACTGAAGGGTCTGTTTCCATGCTTATAACTCTATGACTAGTCAGCATATTTTAATATAGCTTACGAAGTGTGTGTTGTAATCAGTATGCATTGCAATTGCAAATGACCAGAAGCATATGCCCGATACAGGTGGGTGTTCAGGACAAGCAGAGATGAGTTAAATGATGGGATCTGTACGAAGCAATTCTGATGACTAGTTATCACTAATAAACACACCGGAGAAAGATAGTGGCAGAGGCAGAAAGGTAAATCAGTTCTGGTGCAGTGCAATGGAGAAATAAATGATGATACTGTAGCTTAGGCAGAGCAGCTCCACAATATAGCTCTGCAGTTGAAAGACAATTGTGTGCAAGGCCACTTCACTCGTTTAGTAAGACATTCAATTCCCTAGGAAGGCCATCATAATAATAAAACATTCTGGCTTCAGTACATTAAAAACATTGCTCCTCCAGTCTTCATACGTTTCATAGTTTGTCATTGTAGCCATGTAGCTGATCCAGTCCAATTTCTAAAAATTATTGAACATTTTTTTTCTTCAAACTATTAAATGGAATAGAGCAGGAAATGCACCTGTAATTTAAAGCAGCAGTTTGCAGATTCCTTTTGCTATCCAATGCACAATTTTTGCGCAACTCCAGGCCTCTCTCTCGGGTCCCAGAAACACAAGAGAACATTCTAAACGGGCGGAGAGATGGAAAATGCTGGAAACACCAGCTGGTCAGGTAGGACTTCTGGAAAGATAAACATTTAATATTTCAGGCCTATGACCTTTTCTCTGAGCTGGAAAAGGTTAGCAAAGTAATAGGTTTCAATATCATTAAAGTAGGTGAAGGTGGGGTAAGAACAAAAAGGGGAGAACTGTGATAGATTCAAGGACAAAAAATATTAAATGACTAAAGATGTTATGATGCAAAGCCAAAGAGAGGGGGGTCTCAATCTTCTGTCATTTAAAGACTTTTTAGATCAGATCCTTTAACATAACTGTTTATATCACATCCTTTATTATTTGGACAACCTATTTAACCTTTTCGATGTTGCCAATCTCTTTTGAAAGTCAGATATCCTGGAATTTGTTTTCCCAACCTTGCTTGCTTTGTGACTATGACTCGGTGATGACTGTTTGTTCAAAACAAATCAATTCCTATGTGCACTACTAATTCATCTAAGTTGATGTCAATGCTTCAAAACATTAAGATGCAGTACATTTAAATGATTTTTAAATAATTTCTCATTGACATTAACTTAGTCACACCTTTACCTTATTACATTTGTTATGCTTGCTGTAATTTGCTGATGCATTCTGCTTTAATTTACTTTTGTCAAAATCACTACTCTGCTCCATGGTCTTGACATTTTCCTTCCTGTTTTTAGATTTACCCTTTCCATCAATCTGGTTACCAGCTGCAAACACTGTCTGTTGTCCTATTTATTGAATTCAGCAAGATCTCTGGCCTAGTGTAGCCTGTCCAGCAGAAAATGTTCCCTCGTTAACTAGTCCTATTGCGAGTGCCCTACAATCTTGCTTTATTAAATTATTTCAATAAATAAAAAGCAATATTTTGTCTTTTCTTCAGTGTGCTCTTCCTTGTTTTCAGCAATTCGATTATGTTATTGCTTATTTAATTCTTACTTATTATTTACATTTGTAAAATTTAGCTTTAATCAAATTTATGAACCTTTTAACCATCTGTTTAGTTAATTTTAATGTTGTTCCTTAAGATCTGATTAATTAAATACTAAAACTCATTATATAATTAACTATGAACTTTACATGATTGTAAAACATTTTAAACACTCAACTAGAACTCCTTAGGCACCACACTGCTCTGATGTCATGTTTTCGGGTTTAAAATTTATTTCTTCCAGAATCTTTGCTGCTTGTCTTATTTTTACTACTACAACTCAACCCCCCACCCCACACCCTAACCACAACCCTGATGTGGCGGTCTCTTGATCCGGAATTGCTCTCTCAACCCAGCATGACAGTCTCTTGGCCGAATACACCAATCTCTTGGCCCAGGGTGCTGGTCTCTCAGCAGCCGGTATGGTCATCTTTTGGTCCAGTGTGGCCTCAGCATGGACTTCTGGCCTCGAGAGGAGTCCAGATTGGTTCCCGGACTTGAGAACCTCGAGGTGAAACCCAATGCAGTCAGAAGGCTAGGTGCTGGAATGGACTGGGTTGAAAGGACTGTTGTTCTGAAAGTTTTATTTATTTATTTTTCTAATTTATTCCTACAATCTATCATGCTTAACTTCTAATTTCTTAATTTTTCTACTTTTTTCCCCTAAGAATTCGTATTTAACGATCTGTACCTCGGAACCTTTGTCCGTAACACAGCATCGTGTGTGGTGATTTGTAAACTTTTTACTACAGTCATTTGAGTACATGTGGCAATGAAGTTAATTAGATTACTTACAGTGTGGAAACAGGCCCTTCGGCCCAACAAGTCCACACTGACCCGCCAAAGTGCAAACCACCCAGACCCATTCCTCTACATTTACCCCTTCACCTAACACTATGAGCAATTCAGCATGGCCAATTCACCTAACCTGCACATTTTTGGATTGTGGGAGCACCCGGAGGGTACCCACACAGACATGGGGAGAATGTGCCAACTCCATGCAGTCACATGAGGCGAGAATTGAACCCGGGTCTCTGGCGTTGTGAGGCAACAGTGCTAACCACTGTGCCACTGTGCCATCATGCCGCCCATTCTAGTTCTAATTCTAATTTTATCCTCAAGTGTTTATACTTTCAGACAGAAAGAATTGCACTCTGAGGCTGAGTACCTCAGCATGGACAACAGGCTGAAGAAGATGAAACACCATCAATCTCTCTGACTTTCTCAGTCACCAGCATTAGATACTGATAAAGCACTTTAAAGATAGCTGTTGGGAGTGGGGGGGATGATCAATGTATCTTGTGCCAACAGGCAGAAGTGGGCTGTAGTCAAGCCCTGGGAAAAAGATAGTGCAAGTGTCTGCATTCTGGGAGGACAAAGTGCTGCTTAAATTCTGTTACATAACTCTCACATCAGGACTTTGATAAGGCACCATAAATACAAAAGCTGTTGTTCATGCCCACTGGAATGATTGATACATTTACAAACCTGCCAAGAAGTCTGCAGTGCCTGATAAGGAATTGTGAAGGAGTTCCTGACTTTGTGTAATGCAAAAAAAACTTTAATAAACCAATGTTTTCCAATATTTTCTCTGTCATTCAGAGCAGCATTGATTTTCATTCTCTGGAAGGGCATAAACAATTCTATATAGCCAGTGACCAAGACAAGATAAAGATAAAAGTCAGAAAGGTTGCCTTTCTTGATAGTCTTGGTGTCAGGGAGTTATCAAGAACTCACTTATCTATGGAAATTCCAAAAGAACCAAGTACTCTAGGTGAGTTATGAAGTACAGCTTTTGAGCCTCACATTAATTATGGGGTTGAAATCATTCTCAGAAGCTAAGCTTATAAAGTGCACAAACAGCAAAGCAACTTTATCACAGAAACATTAGTCACATGATTTTTTTCCAGTAAACAATCTCCTGAGAGATTGCTGCTACATCATAGGTGCATCTTGTTACTCCGGTCTGGACAGCCATTCAGTACTGACATGATTTCTTTAACTGAGAACAATGGAGACTGTCAAAGTGAGCTATCCCTGACTCTAAGGCTGACCTTGTGTGGAGGATTTTTCGCTTTCCCTGTCTGTGGCGAGATGGATGTGTCGATAACCTCTTCCATGTCTTAATTAAATTGCATGCTGTTTTTCTTTTATTGCGGACTGAAGTGACAATGAAAGGGGTTGCAAGGATTGGCGCACAGTTTGAAGTGAGTAACTTAATTTGCATCATGCACACTGTTGGCACAGCTGTGGGTCAGAGCAGAAGTTGTACATGAACTGGATTGAAGGATTTTGACAAATGAAATTTTGATTGGCAATAAGTAGTGACTCAGTCTGTGGACTAGTGACCAGTTACCAATCACATAAGTCTGCTACCTGCCAATGATTCTTGATTAGTTCTCAGGTGGCTGAGCTGCTTGTGGCTCTGAACAAGATACAAGGAAGCCTTTGGATGATCACCAGTCTGTACTCTACTGAAAAAGGAGTCATGGGAAAATCGTTTAGCAGGATAAAACTGTGCTCATTAATTGTTACGCCGGAGATATTTCATAAGTGAACCAGTCATCTTGTGCCTCTTGCAAATCAGTGGAACCATCTGGAGAAGGACAACTGAGAAACAATCTGCTAACCAGCACAAGAATAATCTCAACAACTCGAGAACAAAACCTCCTGAAGTGCCTCCCAAATTTCTCCCTCTGTAATAAATCTTTCTTTCCACCCCTAGTGTGTGTGTGTGTGTGTGTGTGTGTGTATTTATGTTTGTTACCAATAGCAATTTTTGTTAGCACAGAAAGCTAGTCCATGGGTTTCTGTCAACCTGGGTCTAAATGGTAGGTGAACAATTATGACAAGTCCACAAACAAGATTTGATTTCCAACGCATTACCCAGTGAAGTGTAATGTTAGTTATCCGACATTATGGTTACGATGTAATTAATTTACATCCTTCTTTATAGTATCAGTCCTGTTGTAGGTGGCATTGTGATAGTAATGCAATTAGAATAGTATATAAACTGTTTGAAAGTCTATTCTGATGGAGAGGTCTGCTGGCGAGAACAGTGTAAGGTTGTCTCTTCACCAGTGCAAATGAAGATTTTTTAAAGCATTAACCCAAAGACCTGTTTGTTTCAAATACTGCATCACAAGCTCTGAGATGGACAAGGGGGGAGGTCCCGATATCTTATGATGTGTTGTATACCTTTCCTGTCCATTAAACTTTTGTATCATGTATAAACTTTTCCATCTTCAAAATTTAATAAACTACTTTAGAATTACATGGCATTAGCCCATTGCCTAGCTTAGGAATCTGTGGCCACTGAATGCAAAACCTTACAGCTGAGCTTGGGACCATCCTCTGCAGATTGGGAGCATGTATCAGATGTAAAATGGATAACCCTTGTCACCAGCCAATTATTGCCCAATCTTGTGGTTAAAAGATTTCTGGAACAAGGAATGGCATAAGAATAATAGCATGCTTACTGCGACTAGGGTGGTGAGCATTCACCAGTGTGATATATTGGAGATTGTCAAGTGCCAGCTGTACAAGGAGTGGCACGGGAGTCAATGTGGTTTTGTTACATCTCACCAATGAGAAGCAGTACCCAAAATGCTATGTGCATGAAGTCAATGGCATCTTGGAATGTGAGCAAGCCCATAATTAATTCTGGAAAAATATTTTCCTGCTCCTCCATTTCTCTTGACTTGGATATATCATGAGGGGTACAAATAAGATGAACAGCAGGTATCTTTTCCCTAGGGTGGGGTAATTTAAAAATGAGTGGGCATATTTTCAAAGTGAGAGGCAAATGATTTAAAATGGACATGTCAGGCAACCTTTTTACACAGCGAGTGGTTCATTGGTGGAATGAACGTCCAGAGGAAGTGATAGATGTGGGTGCAATTACGGCATTTAAAAGACATTTAGGTAAGCTCATGAATAAGAAATGTTTGGAGGGATATGGGCCAAGTGTAGGCAGGTGGGATTCGTTTAGTTTGGGATTATGGTCAGCACGGACTGGTTGAATTGAAGGATCTGGTTCTGTGCTGTATGACTGCATGACTCTATGATATAATAATTAAATTCTTTGTCATGGGATGTAGAGACTCTGAGTTCATAGCAATGAATGGTGAACTGCATGATAGTTGCTATAATACCTGTACCAGCCTGGAAAGATTCACGTCTCAGGACAACATTCAGGTTGGTGGTCACTGACAGTAACATTCTCATTCTACTCTGAGGCAGCAAGTCTGCTTCCCAGGTGCAGCACAATTCCAAGACCAGCTCCTTGGAGAAGTACAGATACTGCAGACACAGCCTCTGGCTGAGATACATGTGAAACTGCAGAACTGTTGAGCTAAAAGTGTTTAAAAATGGGACCTGATATCATCTGCAATGAATCTAACCAAAACACCTCAGCGTTTTAACAAGTTACAGCATAGTCCTTTTACCCAATAATGTAAATTCAAATTCCTCAAACTTCAAAATGATGCTTATTTTTTGAATTACGTTATTTGGCTCCTCCACACAGAGAAACGTTGTATAACAATATCTTTGAACATTTTAAATTAACTTGAATGTTGTTACCTGTGCTCATTAAGCAGAAGAGAGATGAAATGAAGAAGAGAGTCTTTCTTCACAACATGAATTTACAAAGAACAAAGAAGAGTAAAGAAAATTTACAGCCCAGGAACAGGCCCTTCGGCCCTCCAAGCCTGAGCCGATCCAAATGTATTGTCTAAACCTATTGCCCAATTCCTAAGTATCTGTATGCCTCTGCTCCCCACCTACTCATGCATCTGTCCAGATGCACCTTAAATGAACCTACCATGCCTGACTCTACCACCTCTGCTGGCAACGCATTCTAGGTACCTACCACCCTCTGTGTAAAGTACTTGCCGTTAGATCCCCCTTAAACTTTCCACCTCTCACCTTGAATGCGTGACCTCTCGTTATTGAATCCTTCATCCTGGGAAAAACCTTATCTCTATCTATCCTATCTATATCCTTCATGATTTTGTAGACCTCAATCAGGTCCCCCCTCAATCTCCTTTTTTCTAATGAAAACAATCATAACCTACTCAACCTCTCTTCATAGCTAGCACCTTCCATACCAGGCAACATCCTCGTAAACCTTCTCTGCACTCTCTCCAAAGCATCCACATCCTTTTGGTAATGTGGCGACCAGAACTATACAAAGTATTCTAAATGCAGCCGAACCAATGTCTTGTACAGTTTTGGCATGACCTGCCAACTCTTATACTCAGTACCCCATCCGATGAAGGCAAGCGTACCATATGCCTTCTTGACCACTCTATCCACCTGTGCAGCCACCTTCAGGGTACAATGGACCTGAACTCCTGGATCTCTCTTCTCATCAACTTTTCCCAAGGCTCTTCCATTTACTGTATAGGGATTCTGGGTTAGAGTGGTGCTGGAAAAGCACAGCAGTTCAGGCAGCATCTGAGGAGCAGGGAAATCGACGTTTGGGTAAAAGCGAAAAGAAGATAGTCAGGTAGGACAAGTCATGGGGACAGAGCTGAGCTGGAAGTTTGGAACTGGGGTGAGGTGGGGGAAGGGGAAATGAGGAAACTGGTGAAGTCCACATTGATGCCCTGGGGTTGAAGTGTTCCAAGGCGGAAGATGAGGCGTTCTTCCTCCAGGCGCCGAGTGGTGAGGGAGCGGCAGTGAAGGAGGCCCAGGACCTCCATGTCCTCGGCAGAGTGGGAGGGGCGGTTGAAATGTTGGGCCACAGGGCGGTGTGGTTGATTAGTGCGGGTGTCCCAGAGATGTTCCCTAAAGCGTTTACTGTATAATTCACTCTAGAATTAGACTTCCCAAAATGCATCATCTCACATTTGCCTGGATTGAATTCCATCTGCCCAACTCTCTGGGCTATCTATATTCTCCTGTATTCTTTGATATTCCCCTATGCTTTCTGCTACTTCACCAATCTTCGTGTCATCTGCAAACTTACTGATCAGACCAACAATGACCTCTTCCAGATTATTATGTATATTACAAACAACAGTGACCCCAACACTGATCCCTGTGGAACACCACTTGTCACCTTCCTCCATTTTGAGAAACTTCCTTCAACTACTACTCTCTGTCTCCTGTTGGTCAACCAGCTCTTTATCCACTTAAATAGAACACTCTGCACACCATGTGACTTCACTTTCTCCATTAGTTTACCATGGGGAATCTTATCAAATGCCTTACTGAAGTCCATATATATGACATCTACAGCCCTTCCTTCATCTATCACTTTGGTCACTTCCTCAAAGAATTTGATTAAGTTGGTCAGGCACGATCTCCTCCGCACAAAACCATGTTGCCTGTCACTGATAAGCCCATTCTTTTCCAAATATAAATGGATTTTATCTCTCAGTATCTTCTCTAGCAACTTTCCCACCAGTGATGTCAGGCTCACTGGTCTGTAATTACCTGGAATATCCCTACTACCCTTCTTTACAGGGGGATAACATGAGCAACCCTCCAGTCCTCCGGCACCTCACCTGTGTTTAAGGATGCTACAATGCTACAATGATATCTGTCAGGGCTCCAGCTATTTCCACTCTCGCCTCCCTCAGTAACCCATCCTGTCCTGGGGATTTGTCCACCTTAATATCCTTCAACCTACCCAAGACATCTTTGCTCTTTATGTCAACGTGATCCAGAGTAAACAAACTTCTACCTCTAATTTCAACATTCATCACCTCCCATTCCTCAGTCAACTAAATTTGCTTTGAGTGTAATCAGCATTTTATCACCTTTCAGTACTTTTTTTTTACCACTTTGGAAGGCATTTTGATTTCCACATAATTTTTATTGTAAATGGAACAACTTGCTCTGCCTTTGGTGCTATAAGCCTCTCAGCCTTCTACCTCACCAAGCAACTAAGAGTTGGGCAATAAATCCCAACTTTGCCAGTGACACCCACAGGCCAAAATGAAATGAAAAGATTTTCTTTAAAATTCTTGTGTGGGAAGCCGATTGAGTTGATAGGCTGATGTCCCATCCTGGAAATCCTCTGACAAGAGAAAGGAATTCCATGAGAACAAGCATATGGGACAAATGCAGGAAATTGGGATTAGTGCACTTCTTGTGGTAGTTAT
Source organism: Chiloscyllium plagiosum (assembly GCF_004010195.1). NCBI lineage: Eukaryota > Metazoa > Chordata > Chondrichthyes > Orectolobiformes > Hemiscylliidae > Chiloscyllium > Chiloscyllium plagiosum. The sequence goes on along the minus strand of NC_057729.1, from coordinate 7,255,873 downwards.
GGCAGTGCAGACTCCATGAACGGAAGGGTCTTTTCTGCACTACATGAATCTATAAACACAGTCTACCAGGAGATAATGGCAATGTCCTCACCATGAAGATCAATCTCTAGCTTTGACTGTGTGGCAAGTGAATGACAAAACCATACAAGACATTGCAAGAATTTTGAATTTACAAGTTTTGTAAAGTCCATTTTTTGTAATTTTTTTTGTATTTATGGAAACAAAATCCAAAGCTAGGGCAGAGGTTTGAGGTGAGAGGGGAAAGGGACCTAAGATGCAACCTTTTCCTGAATAGGTTAGTGCATGTGTTGAAAGAGCTGCCAGAGGAAGTGGTGGAGGCTGGTATAGTTATAACATTTAAAAGGCATCTGGATAGGAACTGTTTAGAAGGATATGGGCCAAATGTTGGCAAATGAGACTGGATTAATTTAGGATATCTGGTCTGCATGGATGAGTTCAACCGAAGGTTGTAGATCAAGAGCATTCAATAAAAAGAGCAACATTTACAATAACGCAACATCTTTCACAATATCAGGCTGTCTGAAATATTTTATGGCTCAGTGCTTGTGAATTCACTTTTGTGATGCTGGAAATTCAGAAGATAATTTGTACACAACAATGTGCCCCAACATAAGCATAAAGGAATACATTGTTGCTGGGATAAAAAGAAGTGATTTGCTCTTTTTTACACAAACCCATCATTTCTTGCAGGAGATGGAAGCAAAATACTACAGGTTGGTGTTATGGACCAGCCAGACCCCTCAAAATATTTTAGGAAGATAGCCTAGACCCATTTGGGTGGCATGGTGGCACAATGGTTAGCACTGCTGCCTCACAGCACCAGAGACCTGGGTTCAATTCCTGCCTCAGATGACTGACTGTGTGGAGTTTGCACATTCTCCCCGGGTCTGCGTGGGTTTCCTCCGGGTGCTCCGGTTTCCTCCCACAGTCCAAAGATGTGCAGGTCAGGTGAATTGGCCATGCTAAATTGTCTGTAGTGTTAGGTAAGGGGTTAATGTAGGGGTCTGGGTGGGCTGCGCTTCGGCGGGTCGGTGTGGACTTGTTGGGCCGAAGGGCCTGTTTCCACACTGTAAAGTAAAGTAAAGTAAAGTAATCAAACCTTTTCTTATTTTAAAGGTAGATGTGAGTGGATGTTCCAGGGGTGATGCAGCTGCTCAAACCAATCAGCTTTAAGCACAACACAATTTATTTTAATACTACAGTTAAAACATGAACAACAGAAAGTGGAATTCAGAATAACCATACTGTTGGAAAACCTAACTGACCCGACAAAGCAAGCTAACTAATTAACTGTTCCAATACAGTAACATCCCAGAAACACACCCTTTGGCAAAAAAGTAAATTCAAACACAGATTCTTACAGACAAGATGCCTATCCAGGAGGGAATAACAGCGAGATAGATTTCACAGCAAGTCAGTTTGGAATCACTGAAGCTTTCAACCCTTCTGGTACTCAAATCTTCTGATTACTATAACTAAACAAAAATTCTGAACTGACAGAACCGGCCACTCCCCTTCCATTGTCAAATTGCTTTAGCTTTCTAGCCCCCTAGATTCTTCAGTGCCTCTGCTTTTACAACATCTCTTCAAAAAAACCCCAGACAAAATAATTTTTTTCAAGTGACACCATCATCACACTCGATACCATCCAGCACAGCAGAGACAATCTGGGATAGTAACAATATCTTTATGTCCCTTTTCAACTCCATCTGACCCATCATCCTGAGGTGTAGTGTCAAATGGAAACTCAATATAATGTTGCAGTAAAAGTCCTGTCTTTCTCTATGCCAATCCATCCCTTATCCCTACACCACATCCTCAGCACAGCCTCCAACCCTACCACAACCCACAGTTATTTTGCTTTTGTAAGAAGAGGAGGAAAAGTTCACACCCAAAAGCAATTCACCCTTGAACACCCCATTGAATGTGTAGCTCATAGATAAGTGTATGAAATTGATGGCTCTCTTCACCATTGGGAAATCTACTATCCTGATAACTGCATTTATCCTTTCATCATACTCTTGCCTGCTAAAGGAGAAAATGATAAAGTTTTGTTGCCTTGTGTATGTGTCCTCCATCCTGGATGATGTGATGAACTCCATTTTGTAAGACGGTCATTATGTCTTTTGCTGCTGTCTTGAAGGATTAGAGGGGTAAAATAAGGGTGATTCCTACAGTGTGGAAGCAGGCCAATCAGCCCATCAAATCCATACAACCTTCCAAAGAATATCCCAACCAGACCTACCCCCTATCCTGATTTTGTAACCTTGCATTTCCCATGGATAATGCACCTAACCTGCACATTCCTGAATACTATGGACAATTTGGCATAGCCAATCTACCTAGGCTGCACACCTTTGGATGATGGGAAGAAACTCAAGTAAATTCACACAGACTAAGGGAAAATGTGCAAATTCCACACAGACAGTCACCCAAAGGTGAAATCAAACCTGGGTCCTTGGTGCTGTTAGGCAGCAGGGCTAACCACTAAGCCAACATGCCATTAGAGTGATCATCATGGCAACTTCAAGCACACAACTGCCTGGCCATTTCTTTGCACAATCTGGGTGAACTCAGGTATTACTTCGGAGTCATATGAATGTAGCAGTATTACTCTGAGAAGCCACATGCGTGTTTAAGGGTGAGTGCGTAGTTTGCTTTGTCTTTACAGGATTTCTCACCTCCATTTCTTCTGCAAGATATTAAGAAAGCATTCATTTAGAGCCAATAAAAGCAATACCGGGGAGTTTGGGGGCATTTTTATGGATAGAGTGGAGGTGTTCCATAAAACAGTTGCCCAGTCTGCATTTGATCTTTCCAACATAAAGGAGACTGCATTCCTTGTGAACAGCAAAGAGAGTTTCAGAAGTACCAGTGAAATGCTGCTTCACCTGGAAAACATATTTGGGGTCTTGGACAATGAGACAGAAGGAGTAAAAGGGCAAATGTTCCACACTCTAGGTCACAAGCATCTGAGTCACTAAAAATCTAGGTCAGTATCAGACATGATCACTCCTCTTAGATTACAGCATTTGGACCATATTGTCGCAATGGACAGAAGAAATAATCCGGCAATTGAATCATAGGTTCCTTTAAGTGGTGCTGTTTGGAGGGTCTACCATGCCACTATATGCGAGCTCAAGTGTGGGATTAAAAACGTTAGTGCAATAGGAAAATTTTCAGATTTTAATATCTGAGTGCATGGAGCCTGTGTATGGAGCTCCACAATGATAGAATTTGTGATAAATCAATTTTTGATTTTGCTTTATGTCATGACTTTCCTGTTCTGTATATTTCTGGAGATATTTGGGTTGTGCACCAATTCTTTGCTGAAATGGTGTCCAGTATCCTTTCACGTTAATGGTCTGTGCATAACGCAGATCTTGGAAACATCAAAACCAGTGCCTCATTTTGCTATGATGTTTGCTTCCCACTATACATGGAATTTCCCTGTTCCCATATTATTAGCCTTGTTTCACTGCATTACAACACTGAGCCTGGTACATTACATTGACTGTAAAGTGCTTTGGGATGCCCTGAAGCGATGGAGACATAATGTCACAACAGTGGTAAAACATGAACCCTCGATTTTCAACTTTCATTATCTGATTTTAAAAACTAAGAGTTTTCATGGTATAAAATGGCTTGAAGAAAGGTGAAAAGTAGACTTAGGATGGCCTGAGCAGTCACCTGACCCAATGTTGAGCTAGGCTCACGAAACGAATGTGAGATGAACAAAGACTCAGTCAAAGTTAACATTTCATCAAAAGGCACAGAACTCAGAGTCAGGAGGGAAGAAACTCTTATGTGTTACTCTGGATTTACAGCTTTATGTACATTTCACATACTGGGAAGAAATTTGCTTTTAGATTAACTAGCTTGGAAGAAGCAATGGCTCTAGGATTTTGGAAGACACCAGCGAACTGCATTTCAGGCAAGTTGCTTTTTGGGCAGGGCAAAGAAGGAAAATAATTCTGCAACAACAGACTGGAAGATTCTTTTTTACTCTCTCTACTTGCTTCCATTAGTCTTTTGAAAAGGAGCACCTGATGAAAGATAGTGCCTGGGGGTGGCATAGTGGTTCAATGGTTAGCACTGCTGCTTCACAGCACCAGTGACCTGGATTTGATACCAGCCTTGAGTGACTGTCTATGTGGAGTTTGTGTATTCTCCCCGCGTCTGTGGAGATTTTCTCCCACAGTCCAAAGGTATGTAGGCTAGCTGGAGTAGCCATGGGAAATGCAGGATCTGCATGGGATGCTCTTTGGAGGTTCGGTGTGGGTCACTGCTGACGGTACAAGACATCTACTCAACAACTGAAGAACCAGGTTAAAATCTGCCACTCCAAGAACTCTGAGGACTTCTTGAACTGTACATTCTTTGGAAGAGAAACTCCCTCCTCGTTGAACTTAATGCCTATGATTCTATGTGTTTGACATCATGTTGTATTATTTTTCATCTTGGGGTTCATAAGTGAGAAAACTGTTCAGTTTAACTCAACAAAACTGTGTAATTGTCCCCTTCATTTTAATCTAGTTAACTATATTTTTAATTGATGTGTTGGTATATCTGCCCTGCTTAAAACTTAAAAAAAAACCATAAGGGGTAAAAGAAGAGAGTTGATTCACCCCTCACCACCTGATCCTGACAGCTATAAAAATGTAGACCAAGTCTCAAACAGACCATGTCACTGGAATTACTTACTCCTAAGATGTACATAAGCTGCTGCTACAAAGCATAAACTGCCATAGAAACAAGCACTACACACACATCTGCCTCAGTAGTATCTGAAGATTAGCAGATAAGGATTTAAAATAATATTTCTCTTCAAAGAAATTGTGGAAATTTTAATTTGCCACCAGATGTCTACCATGGATATCAATTTCTACACTTTACTGCCTTTGGTTAAGGGGCAAGACTCATTTGTATAAGTGGTTTGCTTCCAGTGGTAATCATTGAAGGCAGACTTCTGAAAAACTTGGTAATTTTTCTCCAGCTGGGCTCTTTGTGTAAGAGGAAATTATTAGTCAAACTTTTCCTTCATGACCAATCAAAACTCCATTAAACAAATGCTGTCATTGGATAGATGGTGAAAAAAAACCTTATAGTGTGTTCTGCATAGCCAGATTTCCTCCTAAACCTTTCTCATTTCCCTCTCTTTAAATTACACTTCAAAACCTTCCTTCCTGTCAAAGTTTTAAACTTATTCCATCATTATTTGCCCAATGGAAAATTGAGCAAAGCTCATTTCATGTGTTAGATTGATTTGCTTTAATCAGAATTAAGCCCTTGGCAGTGAATTCCCATAAAAAAGTCTCTGCCTTTATTTGCTTATATCTAAATGTTAATTTTATTAACTCTTATAAATCTTGCTGGCTCTTTTTTGTCCAATGAGAGGATTAATGTAATTCTGTTGAGAGATGACCTCTTGGTGAGTATTTCATTATTTAAATAAGTCAACTCCACTAAAAACCTGGGAGTGATGAGATACAGTGAGAGATTATTATCCTATTCCATTGAATGGACTCCACCAAAAGTGCTTCAGAATGTCTCAAGCTATGAATATTTAAGACGCACAGATCTAACATGTTCAGATAATTGGACATCTATGCAATTACTCTTTATGGGTGCCTGCCATGAACAAATTGGCTACTAAATTTCCTCACATTAAAACAATGACTAATTTCTCATATCCGTATCCTCACAAGGGCAGTTGTGAACCTACCTACAGTTTTCCACCAGCATTCCTCACTTTTGAATTTCATCAGCAAATTATTAGAGGCAAAAGTGAGGACTGTCGATGCTGGAAACCAGAGTTTAGATCAGAGTGGTGCTGGAAAAGGACAGCAGGTCAGGCAGCATCCGAGGAACAGGAAAATCAATGTTTCAGGCAAAAGCCTTTCGTCAGGAATAGCTTTTTTTAAGGTCAGGGTGGAATGTGTTGGTGGAGTTGATGAACTACTCAACCTCCTCGCAGGAGCACAAGGTGGCACCGATGCAGTCATCAATGTAACGGAGAAAGAGGTGGGGAGTGGTGCCTATTCCTGATGAAGGATTTTTGCCTAAAACCTTGATTTTCCTGCTCCTCGGATGCTGCCTGAGCTGCTGTACCTTTCCAGCACCACTCTGATCCAAAAAACATTTTATTATTATTTAGTTCTTTTTTATTCAATCGTTGGATGTGGACATCATTGGCTAGACCAGCATTTACTGTTGATCCCTAATTGCCCAAAGGGACAATTTTAAATCCTTTTTAAATTTCAATGCTTACAGTAAGAGATCTCAAAGCACAGGGAGAGAACATCCCTGCATTTGGATAGATTGAACAGAAACGTTTACATGTGTTGTGATCCTTCAATGTCTCTGGGTCAAAACTCCCTCCCTAATGACATTGTGGTTCTACATACACCAAATGGACTGCAATGATTCAAGAAAGCAGCTCACCACTTCTCAGGAGCAACTAGGGATGGACAACAAATGTAAGTCCAGCCAGTGATGCCCACATTTCCTGAATAGATAAAAAAAGTAACTATTTAATTGAATAAACAATTTTTTTCGGACTGACTACAACTCAGGACAAAAGTAAGTCACACCAGGTTTCTTCATAAACAGGAAACTAGCTCTATTTATTAGAAACAAATGTATTTTTTAACTTGACAAAGTATAGACTACGCACTAACAACTATGTGACATAAGCACCAGCCTTTAAAATCTCAAGTACACAGATTTATCTTCAAATAAAACAGTTAGAAAGATCAGTTAACTTGACACAAATAATATGAGTAGAAATGGGGTGAGTTAGCAGAAACAAGATTTATAATCATAGAAATATTGAATCACTACAGTATGGAAACAAGCCATTCAGCCCAACACCAATCCTCTGAAGAGTATCCCACCCAGACCCATTCCCCGAACCCATTACTCTACATTTCCCATGTCAAGAAAAATGGTCAAATCATAAACTAATGGCAGGATGACAATCCCATTAGTGAATGGTCTATCTAATAGTAGGTCAATGTACCAGGGGATATCACGAAGGCTCAGTGGTCAGCACCAGGGACCCGGGTTCAATTCCACCCTCAGTGACTGTCTGTGTGGAGTTTGCACATTCTCCCCATGTCTGCATTGGTTTCCTCCCACAGTCCAAAGATGTGCAGACTGACCATGCTAAATTGCCCAAAGTGTCCAGGGATATGCATGCTAGGTGGACTAGTCAATGGAAAATGCAAGGTTACAGGGATAGGGTATGGGGATGGTTCTTGGTGGTATGTCCTTAGGAATATCAATGTTGGCTTGATTTCTCTGATTTCTATGTACAGGCTAGCTGGATTCGCCATGGAGAATGTGGAGTTACAAGGATAGAGTGAAGGTCAGGGTGGGATGCTCCTTGAAGGTTGATGCAGAATTAATGGGCCAAATGGCCTTTCCTATACTGTAGGGATTCTATGTAACCCTACCTAGATATCGTCCAGATCTTGCTGTATGTGACCATGGACTGCTTCAGTATCTGAGGAGTTAAGATTGTTGCTGAACCTTGTGCAGTTAATAGCAAATATCCCCATTTCTGATCTTATAATAAAGGGAAAGTCATTGATGATGGAGAGCTATCTTCTTGCACCATTGGTAGTTCATGTGATCTATTATCAACTTACATATGAACTTGCTGTGAGGAGTCTTAAATTGGCTACAAGCTCTCTTAACCACAACATGAATTAATCCCTCCAATGGCTGTAGAACATAAACAATGTCTTGCAGTCTAGAAACATTGACTCTGGTTGCCAAAGTAGAAATGACCATAATAGTCCCCTTAGTCTGTGCATGTCTAGGAGATGCTTGCATCATGTCTTGCACCCTAAATATTATGGAGAAAGTGAGGTCTGCAGATGCTGGAGATCAGAGCTGAAAATGTGTTGCTGGAAAAGCGCAGCAGGTCAGGCTGCATCCAGGGAACAGGAGAATCGACGTTTCGGGCATAAGCCCTTCTTCAGGAATGAGGAAAGTTTGTCCAGCAGGCTAAGATAAAAGGTAGGGAGGAGGGACTTGGGGGAGGGGCGTTGGAAATGTGATAGGTGGAAAGAGGTCAAGGTGAGGGTGATAG
>NC_057729.1:7202173-7244551 GCF_004010195.1 Chiloscyllium plagiosum | reverse complement strand
CGGGCGGTGCGGGGTTGTGGGACTATGAGGTTGGAGGCGGTGGATGGGAGATCCCCCGAGGTGATGAGGTTATGGACGGTCTGGGAGATAATCTTGACCTCTTTCCACCTATCACATTTCCGACGCCCCTCCCCCAAGTCCCTCCTCCCTACCTTTTATCTTAGCCTGCTGGACAAACTTTCCTCATTCCTGAAGAAGGGCTTATGCCCGAAACGTCGATTCTCCTGTTCCCTGGATGCAGCCTGACCTGCTGCGCTTTTCCAGCAACACATTTTCAACCCTAAATATTATGTTAAGTCTAAGGATAACTAGACTCTGTACTTTCACTTGTGAACTTGTATCTAAAATGACCATTGTTCACACCGCTGATGGTGAAAAGCAAACTTTTCAATAGAAACGTAATTGCATATTTACAATGAACTTTCATTCATGCCAACTCTGTAACCTCAGAAGGTCTCCTTCCACATTTCCCTCTCTCTATGTCTAGGGCCAGTAGAGATGGAGGAAGCTTGTCCTATAGTGGACACTCTTGGCCTTGGAGTTTTGGTTGGATGACCCTGGGAACATTTGTGGCTGGAGGGCCCAAATGTATGGAATGTGTCCCGTCCAGGACTAAGCTCATCCTCCTCAGCATGAACCATCATAAGGCGTGGTGGGGGGGGGGCTAGCAATTAGGGTGGAGTGTTTGCAATATCCTAAGACAAGCTTGTTTGTATATGTTTCTTCCTCTGGCTGGATGGCTACTGCCATCCCCATGTGTCCTTGTACCTGTACTGAGGTCAAGTTCTCTACTGTTCTCCAAGGCTAGAGTGTTGTAGTGCAGGTCTGTGGGTTTATCCTGTAGATTCTGAGACTGCTGGATCTGGCTCTCCGTGGCACATGCCCCCGCAGAGGCAGCACAGTGTCAACAATGTTAGTGAAAATCTCCGATCTTTGAGCCATGCCTCCAACAAAATGACCTGTTGCTCCTGTGTCTTTTTGAGCGTTTTTGATGAAGTTATTAGTCGCTGACTGGGGATGAGCAGGGAGTTGGTTTCCACCCTCCCAGAAGTCTAAATGCCACAGACTTGAGCCATTTCATCCTTTGCCGGCTACAGAGACATGGCACCGAGTACTCACCAGTAGCGGATTCTGACTGGATTCTCACCAAAATACTGAACTGGTGGAGGGATCTGTTGTTTCTTCCTCAAATGTGGAGGAGAAGACATTGTGCAGTGCCGCACTCATGATACTGGAAACGTAGATTCCCCTGGTAACTATACAAGTCAAAAGAGAGAATAAGTTGTGAAAAAGCAATAGAAACTTGGGGACGGTAAGAGTGCATTCACTGTGGTGGGAATAAGAGGGCAGAAAAGTAATGACCAATGATTCTAACTTGGTTGCCAGGTTTTTGCATCACCGCATGAATTCAGCATCACGAGCCAGGGCAAGGATCCTCACTTCTTAGGGGATGAGGAACTGTATGTTAGATACCTCACAAACAATTTGGGCTCATTCTGCCTGATTGTGGGTCCTTTTCTCCTCGATTGAGACAAAAGGAGGGTTTGGGAGAGATGATAGTGTCAGGTGCTGGTGCTGGTGCTGGTGAGGGAAATGTGGTGAAGTACATTAGAACAAGGGAGGGAGGATGGTATATGCAATAATGAGAATGGTAGATCATGAGGCTTGGTGGGAGTTGCATGCAATCACAGAGATAGAGAAAGTGTGCGAGAATAGAGAGGGAAGAGTGTGACAGTTACCCTGGTGGACTGGAGAAGGTCATTGGCTTTCTTGCAGCATCTGTTGCATTGCTGAAATATTGCAAAACAAGATCTGCAGGCTTCAGTGTAATTTGACTGGAGAATTCACATGTTGTATTAGTTAATTACCACTAACAGCTAACTATCACACCATCTTATGTAATGTTGCAGCAACAATACTAGAGTAGTTTAGAATTCCATTCACAAGACGAAACTAGATATTACATTACAACATTAGAATGAAAATCTAAGGTTTGAATTGGTTGGGGAAATGTTGGTCAGGATACTCCAATTGTCAATTTGTTTTTGCAGCAGTGTAGATAGGAGCTATCATGCAGAAATCCTGATGCAATGGAATCTGAGGGAATTGTCTGCAAAAATGAAAATTCCAATTTGCAGATCCTTGCATTTGCAACCCTCCAGAAAATCAAATTAAAATTGGAGAATTTGGAAAGTTTCAATTCACTTAAGCTTAAAAGTTCCTCAAGGAAAGTTTGAGAATTAAAAAATCTGCTCTAACCCAAGTAACTATTAAAGTAAACTCCCAAGTCACTGTTGAATTACCCTCCAACTACATCTGACACCCCCAGAACCCTACCCTGATTTAGCTAGATCTGAATGAGCAAACCCAATCCCATCAGTCCCCACACAATGGCCCCTCCCTCCCCCTCAACTAACAGGACATTGCTATCAAGCTGAATAGATGTTGTGCAATCAGAGAAATAATTAGTATGGTATATGAATTTCAGTGACAGTGTGATATAAAGCGTGAAGGTCACACTTCCCAACACTGGTAGATTGTATCAGACAATCTCTTTGGCTGTTCACAATAGACTAGGTAATGACCATGCCCAATAAACTCATGCCTCCTGAATGCAAAATACAGTGTCCAACACTGGATATGATTCTGTGATTGGACAGCATTTGCTAAATAATCTGGAGTGTATATTAAAATATATTTTGCCAAACTTTATCAGCTTGCACTCATTAAAACAATTTGCAAGAATATCAATATAAAGGGAAATCAACACTTATACTGTAAAGAAGAGTGCTGATTGGAAGGCAAGGGGAATTTGTTAGAGCCATTGAGATTGATAATGATGACTTACAGTTAACTGTGAAGTCTTGTTTAAATTTTCAACAAGGAAGGTTGAGTTTAATTGGTCAATGCATTGCCCTTACCGATCTCCTGACTTCCTGAATTTTGGAGACAAAGAACAAGTCAGGAGTATTGTGGAATATTCCTTGCTTACCTGGATGAATACAACTCTAACAATACCTAAGAAGCCTGACATAATTCAATACAAAATAATGCACTAGGATATATTACATCCAAAGAAAAACCAAATCTGCCTCTGACACTGATGCTCAGTAGCAGCACAAGACACACTGCAGAAATTCACCATGTTCCGTCAACACTACCATTAGAAAGGACAAGAACAGCACATACATGGAGCTCTGCCACCTGCAACCTATTCATTACCTGACTTGGAAATATATTAAAGTTCCCTCAGTGCCGCCAGGTCAAATCTTTGGATTCTCTCCTTAATCTTATTGTGGTTCTATCTATACCAATGAACCGCAGCTGTTCAAGAAGGAAGTTCACCATTAACTTTACAAGAGTAACTAGGTTTGGGGAATACATGCTGTCCCAGACAGCGAAGTGGACGTCCCATGGTGAATATTAAAAAAAAGAATCAATTAATGGCTGTTATCTATGTTGTTCAAATAAAACAGGCACGATGCATTTACATTTTCTTTCTGCCTGCAATAAACAGGGCCCTCTGTATTAAGATATGTAGCTTGCAATGCGTGCAACAGAGCCATGCTATGAGATTGATTGACACCACATTTAGGATTGCCAATATAATTGTTCACCCAATCAGAAATATCCAGCAAATGTAGTCCAAATGTGGAATCACATGGACTATGTGATACAATGTTATGAATTTTACACATATTTGCTAATTAGATTTGTTCAGCTCCTTGCTTGTGAAAAATATCCAAAGGGGTAGGCTAATTGAAGCAATCTGCCAGTTTTTGGAACATATGAACTTTATATGTGGCATCAAATTGGCACTGAAATTCAAATACCACATAGAGTCATCACGCTTTATAGAGTCATCGAGATGTACAGTATGGAAACAGCCCTTTTGGTCAAACTCATCCATGCCGACCAGATATCCTAACCTAATTTAATCCCATTTGCCAGCCTTTGGCCCATATTCCTCTTAACCCTTCCTATTCATAAACCCATCCGGATGCCTTTTAAATGTTGCAATTGTACTAGCCTCCACCACTTCCTCTGGCAGCTCATTCTGTACACATACCACCTTCTGTGTGAAAAAGTTACCACTCAGGTCTCTTTTGTATCTTTCCCCTCTCACCCTAAACCTATGCCCTCTGGTTATAGAGTCATAGAGTCATAGAGATGTACAGCACGGAGTTCTGTCTTCCCCCACCCCACGGAAAAAGACTTTGTCTATTTATCCTATCCATGCCCCTATGATTTTATAAACCTCTACAAGGTCACCCTTCAGCCTCCGACACTCCAGGGGAAACAGCCCCAGCCTATTCAGCCTCTCCCTGTAGTTAGAATCTTTCAACCCTGACAACATCTTTGTAAATTTTTTTCTGAACCATTTCAAGTTTCACAACATCCTTCCAATAGGAGGGAGGCCAGAATTGCACACCAAAAGTGGCCTTACCAACATCTTGCACAGCCGCAACCTGACTTTCCAACTCCTATACTTAGTGCTCTGACCAATAAAGGAAAACATACCAAGCACCTTCTTCACTATCCTATCTCTCTGCAATTCTACTTTCAAGGAGCTTGCACTCCAAGGTCTCTTTGTTCAGCAACACTCCATTACTTATTTATGTTCGGCAGAACATCCTATTGGCTGCTTGGCCATTTTCTGTTATTCCTATTGATTTTATATTCTAGAAGCCTGAAACAGCCAGCCCTTACCCAAACTTTTGACATATGAGGCCCTTCCAGCTAATGTGAGGTAGACTGTGCACTTTTCAAACATGATGGCCATAACACTGTTCATGAGTTTGTGTGACATTCAGTGTGAAATGATCTGATTGGGACAGCATTATTTTATAGAAGGTGTTAACGTACCATATTTCAGCATCAAGCTTGCGCAGTGAATAACTGGCTTATACCCTATTTACGAGGTTACAACTAAGACCAACTTATAGCTCATGACAGGGCTCTTGTGAAACATTAGAAGTGTCTCTACCTCTGAGTTCACATCTAAGGTGTTCTAGAACAGGTGTCTGAATAGGTTGATTAAAATTATCTACAAAACTTGGAACTGTAAGCATTCCAATGCATGTACTGACCAGAGGAGGTTGGTCTGTGGTAGACACAAGCGCAGAACCCACTGGTAGACTTCTCAACTAAGATATTGAAGAAAAGAAGACCATTTGACTTAGAGTCATAGAGTCATAGAGATGTACAACATGGAAACAGACCCTTCGGTCCAACTCAACCATGCTGACCAGATATTCCAACCCAATCTAGTCCCACCTGCCAGCACCCGGCCCATAACCCTCCAAACCCTTCCTATTTATATACCCATCCAAAGGCCTTTTAAATGTTGCAATTCTACCAGCCTCCACTACTTCCTCTGGCAGCTCATTCCATACACGTACTACCCTCTGCATGAAAAGGTTGTCTGCATGAAAAAGTTGCCCTTTAGGTCTCTTTTATATCTTTCCCCTCTCACCCTAAACCTATGCCCTCTAGTTCTGGACTCCCCAACCCCAGGGAAAAGACTTTGTCTGTTTATCCTATCCATGCCCCTCATAATTTTGTAAACCTCTGTAAGGTCACACCTCAGTCTCCGACACTCCAGGGAAAATAGCCTCAGCCTTTTCAGCCTCGCCCTATAAGTCAAATCCTCCAACCCTGGCAACATCCTTGTAAATCTAACTCTTTCAAGTTTCACAACATCTTTCTGATAGGAAGGAGACCAGAATTGCACAAATATTCCAACAGCGGCCTAACCAATGTCCTGTACAGCCGCAACATGACCTCCCAGCTCCTGTACTCAATACTCTGACCAATAAAGGAAAGCATACCAAACTTCTTCTTCACTATCCTATCTACCTGCAACTCCACTTTCAAGGAGCTATGAACCTGCACTCCAAGGTCTCTTTGTTCAGCAACACTCCCGAGGACCTTACCATTACTCTGTATTATAAAATAGATGGAGTAAAGATGGAACCAATTAAGACATATAAGGAAATTCTGACATCGAGCTGCAGATTTAATTATAGCAAATACATCAGCTACATTTTAGAAAGAGTTAGGAGGTTAGATATGTCTAGCGAAGACATATTTCTGATGAGTATATCCTTTTAGTGTGAAAAGGGGCCATTTGGTCCATCAGGTGTGCAACAACTGTCCAAAAGCCATTCCACCCAGACCCAGCCTCCTCATCCTATCACTGTAACCCTGCATTTTCATTGGCTAACCCACCTAGCCCGCACATCCTTGGACACTACAGGACAATTTAGCATGGCCACTCGACCTAAGCTGCACATGTTTGGACTGTGGGTGGAAACTGGAGTACCAGAAGAAACCCACGCAGACATGGGGAGAATGTGCAAATTCCACAATGGAATATAACAAAGATATTTGTGAGAACTGGGCCGAGCAGGGATTCCATGGCAACATCATCTATTGGGCATATGTGGTGTTGTTAAAACCAAACTCAACTCTGTGAGTTGCTGAGTTCATAACACCAATAAATATTAATTCACAGAATGATAGTGTGTCTAGACTGGCAGTACATCCAGGCTCTCAATGTCAAATGAGCGTGTGGATACATCATTGTTGTCAAAACCAAATTACTGTACGCTTGTCACGAATGTGTATATAAGAAAATTGAAACCTTTCATGGAAATTCACCCTAGTATTTGCCCAATTCATCCCTTGCAGAGTCAGTCACAGATAAGATGGTTCAGAAGGGGACATCGTTTTGGTGTGCCTTAGGCAGTCAATACATATGATAATCCGATGGGCTTTGAAGGTGAACCCAGGAACCCATTGCTCTTAGACAAGTCCAACAAACATGTTTTTCCATCTGCTTTGAGTGAGACTGTCCAGTCAGGCTGAGCAGCGAGTCTAAATTTAGATGCTCCACCATTATTAAGAATGACTATTCCAATTTCTTTGTTGGATTTACAGATTTGAAGATCAGGGTTTGCTCTGACACCTGACAATACTGGCAGTCATATGTGTTGCATGTGAAATCTGGGTAAGTTATTCAGAATGCACACAATAATGTGTGCACTAGATCAACTCGGCATGCCTTCAAGGATTCACCATCTTCGGTTTATACTGATACACTGCAGGATAGTTGGGAATAGTGGAATTGGAAGTCAGCAATTATCTTGTGAGATGAAAGCACGTAAAAATTGAAACCATACCCAAGTGCAAATTCTTCACTTTCAGAAAGTACTTTGTCAGAAAGATTTATTGTGTGTATAGTGATAGCATTAATTGTGTTGCCAGATTGCTGCTGCTAAAGTGAGTTGATGGTCTAAGCATGTTTTAAATGAGTACTGTTTATGGTGTAGCCACCTATTGAACCAATACAGCAACATGGATGGACCAAATCGAAAAATGAAAGAAACTTGGGCCCTTCAGACTGAGTGCAGCTTGGGACATGACATAATTTAATAACCTTATTACTAAACTGTTCCAATTAATTTTGCAAAAACAGACTTTCAATCAGAGAACTGTGATTCACTTTAGTGTCATCAACATGTTTGGAAATGAAAACTAGCACAATCACAGTCTATTACACTCTTGAAACAATTCAATAGAAAGTTTACCTGTTCTTAATCTAGCTATTTTTATTGTAATCCAGAATTTTGTCTTCGTTGTACATCTGTCTCATATATAAACAGTTGTTTGATTTCACAGGACTTGAATATTGCTGAAAAAAAAACACATTTTATCAAACTCTTTCCTAATCAGAGTCCACTTTCCAACCAATCAGCATTGTCTTCTCATACCATATAAATGTTTATCCCCTCTTTCATTGGTATTGTTGTGAGTTGTCCTGATGAATGCAAGATGGAAAGCTTTGATGGAATGTGTTTTATTTTTAGTAATCTCGACTGTGCTTAGAATTACATTGACAACCAATTTAAGATTGCCAGTCAGACTCACAGTGTGGTATATTTGCGCTTCCAGGTAGGTTTATATGTTAATACACAGGGCCTGCATTTTATGACAGAAAGATCAGGGATACACATTAAGCCTGTTTTAATTGAACAAAATGGGCAACAACCATTATTTGGTTCATTACTCAAAGTAGTACTTTGACTAATAAAAATCAACATGCTTAATTTAATTTTAAACAAAGCTTAGTGCTTAAATATCAGTTATCACTGAACTACCATATTCTCCATGGCACCACCTCCACCAATCAGAGTCCACTTCCCAACTCTTTTCTCATACAGTATAAATTGCTAATTCCCTTTACAATGGTATTGTAAATTGTACTGATGTATGTAACATGAATACCTGCCAAAAAAAGATTTTATTTCAGCAATCATTAATGAATATTTAGTCTTTAAAACATTAGAAAATATTAACCTCACTCTCTAATCAACAGTGTTACTCTCACCTTTTAATGTATTAGAGTGACATGAAGAAGGGTTTGGATTGAGTCAATAATTTCCACATCCTTGTGAGCTTGGCATCCACATAAACCTAAGAAGCAAGTTGCAGAACGTACAATTGGGTTCCATTTTGAAAGTTACATGATTCTTCCTCAGGGAAACTACGTTGAAATTTCAATGCATTGTTTTATACTGCGTTAAGTCAGAAATCTGTTTCTGTGCAGCCAAATCCTTAAACTACTTCACATTATTTTAATACATTTTTTTTTTAAAAACCATCTGCATTCACTTATCAGGCAAATGCTGGGTTCAGGCCCAATGATACACTGTGCCCATCTCCTTGGCATTACTGTGCTGCACATAAGGACAGCATGGGTAGCATACCAAGATTTCTTGGCTTCTCACTCCTAAATCCCTTTCCTCTCATTATGCTTTTTTGACAAGGAATGCCACAATATTTACATGGAAAGTATTAATTATTTAGGATATTCTTGGAAAGAGTTTGGGAAGGTTGGAGCCTCGTTCCTGGAATGATTCAGATATTGGGACTTCACTGTTGACCAAGAGCTAATTTCTGCGACTGGAAAATCCTGGGAAAATAAAGGTATTTCTGAGATAAGCACAGTGCATGTTTTATCATTGCAATTCACAAGGGAATCACTTTTGGAAAAGAAAGTAGCAAGGTACACAATTTAACGAGAATAGGAATTAGTGCAAACAAAATGCCTTCTAATTGAGTTGCTCCTGTAGATTTTGTTTGTGTGGACAGAAACCTGACAACTTCAAATAGATATTTGCATATGTAGGACTGCAATAAATACTAAAAAGAAAGCATTGTTGAATCAATCTGTACCCTCATCTGCTTTCTTGCTGATACAGCATCAGGATAACAAGATAAGTCTAAGAGATCATAAAACAATGATAATGTAAGATAATATAGAGGGAGAAAGTGAATCTGAAAGATTTCATAAAGGACACATTGTAACCTCATGTAGAACCCTAACTGTCTAAATACAAACTCTGTAAATAAACGATTTAATTGAAATGACTATGGTAAGATAATTTGGAATTCAATCAGGCTCCCAACAGGAACCTGGTGGCAGAAGGTGGAAGCTAAGGGCAGTGGAGATAAGCTTAAAAGCAGCACGTATCGAATGAGAGAATGCAAAGACAGTAAACCACAGAAATATATCAACAGCCGATCAATGTGAAAGAGCAAACAACATTCAAAATGACTAAACCTGGGTAGTGGGATTTCACTGTCAAGGTGGGAAAGAGCAGAGCGTTGAGCAGACTTCATTCCACAGCTCCCCAGGAGCATCCCAATCACTTCCAGAGTCATTCCCGAGTGCTGTGAGATCCACAGCATGTCCTGAGATGGGACAATGGAAAGAAATGATTTGGCTGCTATTGAATATCTTAAGCTCAGTACACTGCTCCAAGTAACTGTACACTGACCAGACAAGGTGCGGATTAAATTTCTCATCACAAGGAATTCCTGCAGGCTGATTTTATGATTTGTAATGTTTATTCTTTGACATAGCTGAAGAAGATCTATTTTATGTCAACTCAATTGGCACACTGGTTAGCACTGCTGCCTCACAGCGCCAGAGACCCGGGTTCAATTCCCGCCTCAGGCGACTGACTGTGTGAAGTTTGCACATTCTCCCCGTGTCTGCGTGGGTTTCCTCTGGGTTCTCCGGTTTCCTCCCACAGTCCAAAAATGTGCAGGTTAGGCGAATTGGCCATGCTAAATTGCCCGTAGTGTTAGGAGTAGGGGAATGGGTCTGGGTGGGTTGCGCTTCGGTGGGTTGGTGTGGACTTGTTGGGCCGAAGGGCCTGTTTCCACACTGTAAACAATCTAAATCAATAATATTTCTGAATGAGTGCAATTATTCTCCTTAGGGCCTCAGATTCAAACAATTCTTCTCTGCCTCATAATTTATTCGTCCCACTCTACATGTGATGCAGCCATTTTTTATCATTATTACGCAATTGGTTTTGGATTGAAGATGATAAGGTTTCAACTTCATGTCATTGTGACTCCACGTGTAATGCAAAATGTTTCCCCCAGTCTTCATGCTCCCTTTTATCTTGCTGTCCTTGTTTCCCTGATGACCTTTCAGTCTCTCACCCTCCCTATTTCCATTCATCAACAGTTAATGCCCCCACTTTAGTCTCTGAGTCCATGGCTTCCAAGTTGCTAAGTTCTGCTTGGCAATACATTTACCTCATGTAGAGGCCAGAGTCATTATGACTTGGAACTCACCACCCTAATCTGTTACCTTCAGAAATTCCTGCCCTCTCTTGTATTTTATGAGATCCTGCACTTCCATCTTGAATTGCCTCCTTTCACTATAATTATTCCCTCGATGATCCAGTCCAATCAAACCCATTGAGTATCCAGCTTGCCACAGGACTCCATGGACTGCTTGCTGGTAAGTCTCCTGACCATAAATATCAAAACCCCAGGACTGACCTTGGCCTACCCTGCAGGCTGACTTGTTAGGATAGCCCAGCCTCCCATTTCCACTGTACTCCACTGGACCAACAGGACTGATCACAGCCCAATCACCAGACTGCAAAAGTCATGGGCCAACAGGCTCTGTTAAGACGATGCACCTACCAGACTGTGGCCAACCCCTGGACTGTAATTGGCTGAATCCCCTGACTCTCCACAACTTCCACTTAACATCACTAAGAATTTCTTCCTTTTGACTTTCAGACTTGGCCATTTGGTCGCTGCACGTGCAGGGTGTTTGCGACGTAAGCTGGTACATGTCGTTGATGTGACATTGAGGTAGTAGGGTGACATACAAGAACGTGCACACCTCCTTGTCGTTTCAGTGCTCCAAACATGATAAGCTGTCTGCCTTTTCCTCTGGCCTAAAAGGCAATGCAAATCACAGAGGCTAGCAACCTGCAACTGAGCACTGAACAGACTATAGATAAAGAAAAGAAGCCACAGTGGATGGTTTGCACCAAGTAAGTAGTGAGTGAGTGCATACTAGCTAAACCAAATAAGGATAAAAGCGAAAGGGTGCATGCTGTGTGGATGCATAAGATGTGTGTGTATCCACACAAGCAAAGTGACCGAGCATAAACATTAAAGTCGTAAGTGCCCCAATGTTCCAAATGGAGCTCTTTGAGGTGGTATGTGAATGAGCCCGAGAGTAGCCATGATGCTGCAGTGAGGCTGGTGGTTTGATAGTATCCACTTCACCAGATGAAGAGTGGAGGAGGATGGTTTTCATGGAATGTGCAGGGAAATGCTGTTCAAGATGGACTTGTTTAAAAGTCCAGAGAAGCAAGTAGCTGCTGTCAGGTAACTGTGCTGACTTTCATGTCAGGAACTGGCACTGCCTAGTTTCTTGAGCAGAGAATTGGGAGTTGCATAGAAAAGAGGTGAATTGGAATTAGAGTCCCTACAGTGTGGAACAGGCCTTTCGGCCCAACAAGTCCGAAGAGTAACCCAGTCCCCTACCCTATATTCGCCCCTGACTAATGCGCCTAACCTACACATCCCTGAACACTACGGGCAATTTAGCATGGCCAATCCACCTAACCTGTACATCTTTTGGATTGCGGGAGGAACCGGAGCACCCGAAGGAAACCCACGTAGACATGGGAAGAATGTGCAAACTCCACACAGACAGTGGCCTGAGACTGGAATTGAACCCAGGTCTCTGGCACTGCGGTGCTAACCACTGAGCCACTGTCCCAGCCCACGGGTAAGTTGAGTTATTAATGAGCTTAAAGTATGTAGAAATAAGGTAATTGCTGATCATTACTGAAATTCCAAATCCGAAAAGGAAAGTCAAAATTGTTTTCTCTTGGCATTGAGAATGTGTTTTTTTTTGTTTTTCTCCCATTTCTCACCATTGCTCATGCTGTTCGATGGAATACAATGTTCTCTCCAATGTCTATTTGCTTGCCACTGTGGCAAGGCAGACAGATTTGGCACGTAGATGGGAAGAAGACCATTAGGGTAGTTTTGAAGAGTGTTGGACACATGGTTTGTTGGTTTATAGGCCGAAGTCAGTCAATTTGCATGAAATATGTACCCATTAGAACATCTTGACTCTCTGTGTGCAGAAGTCCTCTAGAAATGTGTTCCATCCTGCTTGCTAATGATATGCCTCTGTCACAACACTTGGAAAGATCAAATCTCAATTTGTATGAATATTTGATGACTTAAGGCAGTCATAGCCAATTTGAATGCAGTGAGGTCTCGCAAGCAATGATAATGTAAATAATCAATTTGAGTGATGTTTGTTGAGTGACTAATATTTGTCAGAGCAGAACCTTGTGGTCTCCTTTTAATAATGCCAGGGAAACTTACATGTATCTGAGGAAATATTGGTTCAATGGAAGAACAATATTGCACTGGAGTGTCAATCGAGAGTTTGCACTCAGGTAGACATCTGGGTGGGCCCATAACCTTTGACGTAACAGAGAGACCTAGCCAAAGCTGGATTTGAACTTGCTGACAGCTTGGGAGCCAGGAAGCACCAGGAGAACAGAGATGTTTCATTCAGACTTTCCAAACAGTTACAGCAACAACAATGATATCAAGTATGACAGTGTATATTTACGTAGCAACTTTAATGTAATATAACATCTTGAGACACTTCAATGGAACTCCACAAAATAAGCTGTCATATCAAGACTTTGTAAGGAGATATTTTGTCAGGTGACAAAAGGTTTGGTGAAAGAGATAGGTTTCAATGAGTGACTTAAAGAAAGAAAGCCAGTGGGTTGGAGAGATTTAGGAAGGAATGCCAGACCCATGAATTCAAATGTAATTATTGATGACTTGAATCAATCTATTTCACAGCAACGATATAACAGACACCACTAAGATGGGACTTGAACCATAGAACAAATGTTTAAACAGAGCCAGAAGTGGGACAATGGACTCATAACATTGCAAGGCAATACTACACTTCCTGGGCACCTCCCCAGTAATGAGCTGTTAATGATGAAGGATGATAGGTAAATTCTGTTCTCTGTCAATGGGAAGAGGAAGCCTGCTGTGGTGATCAAAAGGCTGCAGCTGGAAGGTGCAGAGAAGGTTAGCAGTGGGTGTATAATGACACTTAGCTGGATACAGTGAAGAAGTTTAATAACTTAATTGGGGGCAAGCAAGGTAAATAACATGGCACAGCCAAATACATCTTGATGAATGTGTTTCCCCAAACCTCTGCCTTCATGTCGGCTCTGTCTTCCTGTGCCTACACATCAGCCTTCATACAACCTTGCCTGGAAGTTGCACTCAGACTTTTCTGCCTAGACATTGTGGTGCAATGTCTTGCCAGGATTCACCATGACTCTCCACAAATGTCCATTCATACTCTCGAGATGCTCCGTTTTCTACATCCACACGATCATTCCTCTTATGTACAGGTGGAAAGCCCCAAAAGCTTTAATGCTGAGAAATACCAGAAGGACTACCCAATATGATGATGCTATATGGCCACATGGATATGCCAGCTTAGAATCTCAAAGGAGTAAAACCTAACACCTATGCCTTCATCATGTTCTCTGCAACGTCTGTCGCTTTAATGTAATCTGCATCTAGTTGCTATCACGCGATCATCTTTAACGGATGCAACTCAGAGTGGACCAAAGCAATACCAAGACCTGAAATGTTGGGTACTGATGTAATTCGGAAGACAACCTCAGAGAATTACATTTCCTTATCACAAGAATAATTCTCATTATCAGTGACAGAAATTGCAATTGTGGTGTGGCTGCGTCTACCGGAATCATTTAAGAGACACTGCATAAACTCACTATTATGAATCCTTCTTCTTAGTATTTGTCTAAATAGTAATACAAATGGAGATGTTTCTCCCTCTCACCATCTTGTAGTAAAACAGTCAGTTTGAAAGGCTTCTCATAATTGGACCTGCGAAAACAAGTGCAGTTGTCAGCACAACATTCAAAGTTTAGGAAGACATTCTGACATGCCTATGTCCGTTCAAATTTTCTGCCTTTCTTCAACAAATTTGTTAAATGTGCAATAACAAGCTAAGGTTCAGATATAATTTGCATTATATCCACCCATGCGAAAACAACCCAAAATTACATGTGTTGCCCTGGTGTCAATCAAACAACTGTTTTGCCCTGATTAGTTTCAAGCTTCCTGAGTGAGATTGGAACTGCACCCATCCAGGCAAGTGGGGAGCATTCCATCACACTCCTGACTTGTGCCTTGGAAATGATAGGCAGGGTTCAGGGAGTCAGGAGTTGTATTATTCACTGACCTGTTCTTGCAACCACTGGTATTTATATGGCTAATCCAGTTTAGTTTCTGGTCAATTATGAAACACAGGATGTTAATAGTGGCTTGGTGTGATGAAAAGAATGTAATTGGGACAGAACAAACCTAATTTGGGAGAGAGTAGCTTGCTCAAATAAAATGACAATTAGATCTTGGTGGGAGGCATGGATTAGAGTGCAAATGGGGAATAAAAAAACAATCTGCCAATTGTGTGTCCATGTCAGCAAATAAAAAGAATACATACAATGCAAAATAAAGCAAGGTGAAGATTTAAAATGATTGGAATACCAAATGAGGTAAAACTACAGTTGTTCCATTATCAGTATTAAGAAGCTTCTGGAAACTATCTCAGGTCAGCTCTGCATTTTTGCACCTTGTCAGTACTTCTCTGACTGGAAAGGCATCAGGTTAAAGGAATTATGAAGAGGCAAGTAGATTTATTCCAGTATATTGCTCATCAGCAGTGACATCTTTGAAACAGAGAGGCACCATCATGCCAGTTCAGTCGTCAGCATTCATTCTTCTTTCACAGTCTAATTACTTCTTAAGAGGCTATAATCCTGTGCCCCAGGCTAACTCAAACAATGGGCTGCACAAGATACCAACATGGAGAAAACCTAAAGGTTAGACTTTAAATGTGAGCAGTACAACATGTCTATACAGATTACAGAATTAATCAATATTAATACAGTCTTAAATTAATTTAGCATTAAAGAATTCAGGATTTATATCAATATTAATACAATCACTAAGATTACAGACCCTAGACTCACTGGTATTCTTGGTAAGTAGATCTTGGGCTATTTTATGAAAAGCTCAGTACTCTTTGCAATTTACTGTAATTGATCTAATTGCTAGACATGAAGTCTACAAGGCAAAATCTTTCAGGAAGATCATGGGATTAAGGTTTGGCTCACAAGACGTAAAGTGTAACCAGTGAAAGAGAACAAAAAAAATATCAGTGGTGTAAAGTGTAATATCTGTGTAAACAAATAACCAAATCATGGGGAGGTTTCCTTGGGCACAGAAAGGTGTTGCTACATGCAACAGACCACTGTTCTGACTTGTCAATCAAAGCTATACAGCAGCATAGATAGAACTGTCAGATTAGAAATGATTGCTGTTGAAAAAAATGAAGCTCAAAATCAATGTGGATAAACAGCCTCCGTTAAATAAAAGGGTCAGGATAAAAATTGGTGTTGCTGATGTAATTGCCTTGAGCGTGTTGGGACTACATTTGCAAAGAGCAAGTTGGTGAACAGGTACCAGCAGCATCCCCTGCCGCGATTTGTGCTTAATATTTAATCTCTCAAGTGACATGGCTAAAACAAATTGTCTTGGTCGCTTTCACATTGTTGAAGTGGAAGTTTGCTGTACACAAATTGTGTGCCACATTTTCCGACAACAGTGATTGATATTTGGAAATTCTTCATCAGTGATGAAGCACTTTGGGATATTCAGTTCATGAAAGGTACAACACAGACAGCAAGTCACTGTTTTCTTTCAAGGTTATGGGGTGAGTCCCGCTATCTGAAGAGTCAATGGATAAAGCACCCTCACCAATTCCCAGCTGTCTCTACACTCTACACAGATGTTAGTTGTCCCTGGTTGAGACTTACCCACACATTTGGGATGGAAATTCAGATTATGAAACCGAGTTGGCAAGGAAGCTTTCGGACCAATGATCTGTTTCTGTGCTGTATCCCATCTGAAGACATTGCCGCTACTCTTTCCCCAACACCCACTGGTCAACTGCATCCAGTAGGAGAACAATCACATACAGGCAAACAAATGGTCAGTTACAAACATGCACTTTTACTGGCAGACAGATAAAGGGAACATGAAGGAATCGATACAGGCTGTGGTTTGCCCCCACAATGCAAACCAAATGCTGGCACCTTGATGTCCACAGATGGTTGTTCAGTGCCTATTTGGCATCTACTGGAATCAGGCTTCCAGCAGCCGACGCAGTTGAGTTCTGTCACCCACAAGGATAGCTTGAGTTTCATCCAGCTCATCGTCCTTGTCCTTCTCCTGAAATGACAGCGTCAGTTTCCCTGGCTCCTGAGCATTTATCTCATCATCTTGTTACCCG
This sequence comes from Chiloscyllium plagiosum, assembly GCF_004010195.1. Classification (NCBI taxonomy): domain Eukaryota; kingdom Metazoa; phylum Chordata; class Chondrichthyes; order Orectolobiformes; family Hemiscylliidae; genus Chiloscyllium; species Chiloscyllium plagiosum. Next base: position 7,227,783 of record NC_057729.1, on the reverse strand, counting down.
CTCTAACCTATAGAGCTCAGCACATCAGGATGGTGAGGCACTTGGTGTCTGCTCAGACATCACTGGAAGGATTCTCTCCCACTACTCCCACCCTCAATCACTCTCAGTTGTGGAACCATACCCTCAGCAGCTCTCTAGCCTGCGCCAGCATGGTCCTTGTTGTGGTGTGTGTACCCACTGGCTGGTGACCAGCACTTGACATCCAAACTGGAGTGCTTTGTGTACTCTAAGTCCAGCCCCACCTCAACTATTCTATTTTCCATTTAGATTAGATTCCCTACAGTGTGGAAACAGGCCATTTGGCCCAACAAATCCACACTGACCCTCCAAACAGTAGTCTGGTGGTCATCTCTGAAATGTCTTTGATGTATGGCAGGGTGACTAGAGTCTCTGGATGTGTTGTGTCTTCTTGTTTAGGTCTGTTGTGCAGGAATTGGCAGACTGTACTTATCAGGTAACCTTTATTCCTGAATACGTTGTATAGGTGTTTCTCCTTGGCTTCTTGTAGTTCCTGGGTGTTGCAATGTGTTGTGGCTCATTTGAATAGTTTCCTGAGGCAGCTCTATTTGTGAGTGTTGAGATAGTTATTTCTGTTTTTGAGTATCTGGTCTGCTTCCTATAAACGCTGGGCTGCAGCTCTCCTTTTCATTCTACCGTGATGTGCAAGAAGGGGAGTCTGTTATTGTTCTCTTCCTCTTTGGTGAATTTTATATTGGTGAGGTGTTTAGGGGATTGTGGGTTATAGCAGAAGCAGTTATGCAGAGGTTAAAATGAACAGGCCTTCCCACGATCCAGCCTAAGGTTTGAGCCCATATGTGGATGACACCTTTGTACATGACAAACTAGAAGACTTCCAGTGGTCCACCCCTCTTAATAAGAGTGGGGCCCCATTTCCACTCAATTTCTGACTTGACTTTTTGGGTGAGTAAATGTTTGCTACATTGATGGCTGGCACATGCTGGAGGTGTCAAGCTGATGTCTCAGTGTGCCATACGTCACGTCGTCTCCCTAATGCCCAGTCAGACTATTATTTACAAACAGCTTTTCTATGTGTACGCCCATTGGAGCTCATTAATATAGTAGGCATGATAATCTTTAATCTCTGGCTGAAGTGTCAATGTGCTCACAGGCATGCAAGGTACGGTTGGTGTGAGAGTGCAAAAGGCCTTTGGTAAGTGAGTGCGAAGAGTGCGTAACCCTGAGACACAGCTTGGTGTAATCAGTTAGCTGGGTTCCTGTCCTTGCGCACAGAGAAATCTTGCAGGAGCCTTTTAATGCTTGTTGCCGGTGTACCCTGCCGGCGAACCTGTTGAGTGATTGATTGAATTATTTACTTATTCTTGTCACATGTACTGAGATACAGTGAAAGGTGATGTTTTGCAGGCTATACAGACAGATCGTACCATACAAAGTGCATCAAGGTAGCAGAACAGAGTGCAGAGTCTGTGCTTTGTAACCAGCCTGCAAGTGGATCGGAGAGGGATGATGATGGTCACAAGGGGTTGTCAAGTATTGGTTGTCAATGCCTGTGGAAGAGAGGTGGCTGCGGTCTGTGTCCGTGCCCCGAGATGGAGGCAGTTTGCAGCCAGTGATGAGCTGAAGTCACTGGGCACCCACTCAGACTTCCACATGGTGGTTTCTCAACATTGAGTTTGTTTTCCACATTTGGTAAGATAGGGAACTGAATATGAATGAGGTGAGTTGGTCCATTAACAAGAGCTTTACCAAACAATAACCCTCTCAACTGGCAATTTGCTGTGGACGAGTGATAAACTCACCTGACTGCTCAGCAAAAACATAAAAGATGGAGTGAGATGTGCCTAACATCAAGATGGGCCTTGGCAGCCATTTTGACCGATTCTGTCTCAAATTTTGCCGGAAACAATTGTTACTCAGACCCCTTTAATTCCATTCACACTGTTCCTCTGCTTTGTCTCCCACAGATGCTGCCAGAACTGTGCATATTTCCAGAATTTTCTTTTTTATGTCAAATTTCATCAACTTCCAATCAGCCATCTTGCTTCTAAATTTTGAGAGAGAAGAATTAAAGTCCAGGGGCTTGTGGATGCGCGAAGTGACAATACCTTTACAGAGACATGCTTCACTTTCAAATTCATAAGGGGATTCATTACTTTATCATTTGTCTTCCACTGTTCCCTACTGTTAATTCCTGGTGTAAGCTTATGCCCACGGGGTATAATAATCTTTATGTGCAGCTAACCAGAAAGCCAAAAGCTAACTTTTCACTCATAAGTTGAAAAAAAACAATCATTACTATTCCAAATGGATGACTCGTTGGTTGTTTCTGTGAAGGTCATAGCGCATCAGAATTAAAGACCCCAAGTGCTCTCTCTCATCCCTATTTTGTGACACTAGATTGCATTTCCAAAAAAAAAGATAGGGACTAAATCCTGACTGCTGATTCAGCTGCACGTTTACCTACAATGAGCACAGCAGGAATGTATTTGAAGCCATCCTGATTAAATAGTGAATTAGAGCTTGAACGTGCTGATAGCAGGAACTTCAGATAAACCTTTGAACTGCCGTTATTAGAGAGGATGAGAACGCTGTGTGAATGCAGTAAGTGCAGCTGTTGCATGTTCCTTCGTCCTTTTAGGAAATAAATTGCTTATATTTCTCTTCTAAGGAGACTGCTCAGCTTAAACATTGCACTCTTTGTGATTGAGAAAGAACTTCACAACTGACATTTTGAAATGTTAATAAAACCAGGGCAAGACACAGCACAGATGAAGATTACCTTTATGGACCATCACTTCCCAATGACTTTAGCATCAGCATGACTGATTTCTTTATTTACCAATGACAGGATATGTTGTTATTTTCCCCTGTAATGTTTATTGGCCGTATTTTTTCTCAAATACCTTATGGAGGTTAAATACAGCAAGGTTGATGCAGGAGTCCATGGTCACAGTTACCTAAAAAGGTGGTTAACTATTTGTAGCAATTTTCTTGTAGTTTAGTGAGTTTGTTAAGAGGAACCAATTTGGATGTGAAGCATTTGCTAATGAATAAAGAAAGTGTGCAACAATTGGGAATGATTCGCTGATACCAGAGGACAACCAGCTTGTTTGGGTGGAATGATTGGGTCTTAATAAAGTTGTGGGGGCAGAATTCTGGCTAGGATGAAGCATTACCAAACTCTTCCCTGGCTCTTCCTCCTCTTTTTCTGATCCACCTTCCATTTGAAGAAGATAGGTCCCAAGGACTACCCAAACAGGATTGGTTCCTACAATGTCTGCCTCATGAAGGAACCCCTCTGCACCCAGAGAATATGTATTTATTTCTAGACACGGGTAATTGACACTGTGTCAATCAATGGTCTGAATCATTTTAGTCAATCTGCAGGGGAAAGTTACTCATGGCCTTAGAGGATCTTCTTGCCCACCTCAATTTAGTTTACAAGTTTTCTCTTTCCAAGAGCAAAGCTATTTTATTTTCAAAAGCAATAATAAAATAATGTGGCACCTGATAAATCTTTTGTTCATGCTTGTGCAAGACTAGCTTTGACTGTAATATCGTTAAATGAGGTTTTATGCTACACAAGAAATATCAAATATGGAGTGGTAAGTGAACATTAGTTAAAGGCTACCTCAATTTCAAATAGCAATACCATGAAATAATCATCAGAGATGAATTTATACCGATTTTGAGTGACAATGGTTAAGTTTGACTTCAGCTAAACCTGTTTGCATCCAAAATTGCATCAAATCCCATTCACCTGTGATCACTAATCTGTAATAATTCCTGGGACAGCAAGGCCTGAATTTTAAATTTCTCATGTTTGGGTTCAAATGTTTCCATAACCTCAATGCTACCTACCACTCAAACCTTCTCCCACAATTCTCAGAGCTGACTGAATTCACAACTCTAACCTCTTGGGTATTACCAACTTTGACAACTGTTGGTGGCTGTGTCTTCAACTCATTTCAGCCTATGATCTCGAAACATTGTGTGGCTCGTTGGTCTAGGGGTATGATTCTCGCTTTGGGTCTTCTTCGACGCAGACGTCCGACGAGCCCGCGTTCCATGACTTAGGCGAAAGTGCCCGTTCAATTTTAGGGGCGGCACGGTGGCTCAGTGGTTAGCACTACTGCCTCACAGCACCAGGGTCCCTGGTTTGATTCCAGTCTTGGGTGACTGTCTGTGTGGAGTTTGCATGTTCTCCCCGTGTCTGCGTGGGTTTCCTCCGGGTACTCCGGTTTCCTCCCACAGTCCAAAGATGTGCAGGTCAGGTGAATTGGCCATGCTAAATTGCCCATAGGGGCATTAGTCAGAGGGAAATGGGTCTGGGTGGGTTACTCTTCGGAGGGTCAGTGTGGACTGGTTGGGCCGAAGGGCCTGTTTCCACACTGTGGGGAATCTAATTTCTTTTAACTTCTCCATCTCTTAACCTCCTTTAAAATCTCTAAAATCTCCTGAATAGTCAAATCGTGTTTGATAAACTCTCATGTCAAACACCTTGCAATGTCGGGCTGTTTCACACTTTCCATGTAAATGCAAGCTATCATTTAAATGATATATTTATTTCAGTATAACGGTTGAGAGACAATGGTTTAGATTTTGAGAGACAAAAACCCTCATAAACAATTGTCTGTAAACATCTAGAGATCTCAAAGGCATGGAATTCCCTACTCCTGGAGTCAGTTTGAATTAGGTACCAAATCAAGGACATAGTCAAAGACCCTTAGAGATATACAGCACGGAAACAAACCCTTTGGTCCAACTCGTCCATGCTGGCCCGATGTCCAATTTTAACCAATACCGTTTGCCAGCATTTCGATGCCCATATCTCTCTAAACTCTTCCTTTTCATGTACCCATCCAGATTTTAAATGTTGTAATTGTACTACCCTCCACCATTTCCTCTGGCAGCTCATTCCATACATACACAACCCTCTACATGAAAACATTGCCCCTTAAGGAAGTTTTAAATTCTTTGGTTCTCACCTTAAACATATGCTCTCTAGGACTGCCCTACCCTAGGGAAAAGACCCTGGCTATTCACCCTATCCATGCCCCTCATGGTTTTTATAAACTTTAATGAAGTCATCCCTCAGACTCCAGGCATTTGGTGACAGAGATGTCATCAGGCATGATAAGTAGACAATCACATATAGGTATTCTCACCAACAGCAAAACTTGGAATCAAATGCACAGATTTTTCATGTTGACGTTAAAATGCTATGAAGAGCAACATGAGTGAAACAAGCACATGATAATGTTAGGAGCTGTAATATCATAAGCCTGCTTTTTAAAATAAATAAAACTGTGCTCATTTTAATGCAGAAATTTGACAGTCCATGCTTTCAAAAACAGTTTGGGAAGCAAGTGTGAAATTGTCCGTATTGGACTGAGAAACAATAGATCAAGGTACTTTCTAGATGACATGAAGTTAGATACAGTGGATGTTCAAAGAAATTTGGGTATTCAGGTGCAAAGATCTTTAAAATTCCATGGACCAGTGCAGAAAATAGACAAAAAAGCTACAGGAATGCTGGCCTTTCTATCTGGAGGACTGGAGTATAGACGTTATGCTGCATTATGACAAACAGCTAGCTAGACCTCACCTTTGGAAGGATGTATTGGCCCTGGAGGGAGTACAAAGTGGGTTTACAAGAATGGTACCTGGACTTCAGGGACTGTTCTAAGAAGAGATTAGACAAATTAGGTCTGCTTTCTCTAGAATCTAGAAGGTTATAAGTGATGATTTGATCGAAGCTTTCAAGATAGTAACAGGAAATGACAGAGTACATAAAGGTAAGTTATTTCCACTGATTGGGGATTCTAGAACTAGAGGTCATATGCTAAAAATTAGGGCTAGACCATTCAGCAGAGATGTTCAGAAGCATTTCTACACAGAAAGCGTGGTGGAGGTTTGGAACTCTCTTTCCCAAAAGGCAATTGTTGCTGGATCAGTTGTTAATTTTAAATATGAGATAGATCAATTTTTGGTATGAAGGGATATGGATTGTGGCCACAGATCAGCAATGATCTCATTGAATGGCAGAATAGATCTGAGGGGCTGAATGGCCTTTTCCTGTTTTTGCACTTAGCAGAAATTATGACCTGAGTATAGCATTAAAAATCCAGTTACATCTCATTCAACAATGTATAATTCTTTCAACGTTTGTTAAAGCAATTCTGATAGGGTCAAAGGATAAGTTTCTGTCAGTTCAATAATTTCTACATGATTACAATCTGTGAGTGTTGGCGAATTAATGTCATCATTGAACAGCATAGTACATGAGAAAACCAAGGAACCACAGTCAACAACTTCTAGACCTTTTTCATTCATTCAACTTTTTTGGGATTCATGAGATCTAGCCTTTGCTGGCTGGAAGATGGTGGAGAGTTGACTTCTTAAACTGCTGCAGTCCACATGCCCTTGGGACGATTATTCCAGGATTTTGACCCAGTGACAGTGAAGGAATGGCAATATATTTCCAAGTCAGGATGGTGAGTGGCTTGGAGGGGAATTTGGAAGTCGTGGTGTTCCCATGTATTTACTGCCCTTATCCTTCTAGATGGAAGTGATGCTGGGTTTGGAAGGTGTTGGCTGAGGATCTTTGGTGAATTTATACAATACATTTTGTAGGTGGCACTCACTGCTGCTATTGAGTATCAGTAGTGGAGGGAGTGGATGTTTGTGGATGTGGTGCCAATCAAGCAGGTTGCTTTGTGTATGTAGGTTTGCTCAGACGTTTCATCACCATACTAGGTAATGTCTTCAGTGAGCCTTCGGATATAACAATGGTGGTGTAGCCCACTTTCTATTGTGTGTTTGGGTTTCCTTGAGTTGATGATGTCATTTTCTGTGGTGATGTCATTTCCTATTCTTTTTCTTGTGGGTTGTCAATAGGATCCAAGTGACTGTGTTTGTTGATAGAGTTCCAGTTGGAACCAGTTGACTTGGATCCCATTTACCACCCCTGAGAAAAAGAACAGGAAATGACATCACCACAGGAAATGACATCACAAACCCAAAGATATCCAAACACACAAATAGAAAGCAGGCTACACCACGAGGGTTTCATTCAGCTGTATGGTGATGAAATGTCTGAAAATGAACCTTCCAGCTCAGCGAGCAAGCCTACATCCAGAACCTCAACCTGAACTGCAAATCTTCTCAAAACTTGCAAGGTTGCTTTGTCTTGGATGGTGTCAAGCTTGTCGAGTGTTGTTGGGGCTGCACCAATCTAGGCAAGTGGAGAATATTCCATCATATTCCTGACTTGTAACTTGTAGATGGTGGACAGTATTTGGGAGTCAGGAGATGAGTTACTTGTCACAGTATTCCTAGCCTCTGACCCGCTCTTATAGCTACTGTGTAAATGTGGTGAATCCCATTGAGTTTCTGATCAATGGTAATCCCAACGATGCTTATAGTGGAGGAATCAGTGATGGTAACACCATTGAATGTAAAGGGATGGTGGTTAGATTGTCTCTTACTGGAGATGGTCATTGCCTGGCATCTTGCCTTTTGTCAGCACAGGCCTGGATATTAACCAGACCTTGTTGCATTTGAACATAGACTGCTTCAGTGATGAGCACTTTTCTAGCCACCATCCCTTGACATTCAATGACATTGCCATCACTGAATTCTGAATGTGCAAGGGATTACGATTGACTGGTGGTTCAAGCCAGCCTTTAATGCCACTCCCTACTTGCTCTTAACATTGTGATGGTGAGCTTCCTTCTTGAATTGCTGCATCCAATAATTATAGATATAGCACAATGCTGTTTGGGAGTGAGTTCCAGGATTTTAACCCAACAACTCTGAAGGAACAGCAATATATTTCCAAATCAGGAAGGTGAGTGGTTTGGAGAGGAACTTACAATTGGTGGTGTTTCCATGTATCTGCTGTCCTTGTCCTTCCAGATGGCACTTCTGTGGGTTTGGAAGGTGTTGATTAACAAGCCTTGATGAATTTTTGCAGCACATTCTGTAGATGATGTACACTGCTGCTGCCCATTTGTGAAGAGAGTGATGTTTTTGGATTGAGTCTTAATCACATGTCCAGGATGGTGTCAAGCTGCTTGAGCGTTGATGGAGCTGCACCTAGCCAGGCAAGTGGGGAGTCTTACATTTAATTCTTAACTTGTGCATTGTGAACAGGCTTTGGTGAGTTACTCGCTGCAGAATTCCCACCCTTTGACTTGATCGTGCAGTTTATGTATTTGTAGAGTTAGCCTAAATTAGTTCCTTGTCAATTGTAATCCCTTGCATATTGAAAGTCAGAGTTCAGTGATGGAAATGTCATTGAATGTCAAGGGATGGTGGTTAGGTTTTGTTTTGTTGGAAGTGGTCATTGTTTGTCATTTATATGGGTGAATATTACTTACCACTCATTAGCCCAAACCTGGATATTGTTCAGCTCATGTTACAATTAGACATGGACTGCTTCAGATTCCATTGAAGATATTTACAAGCTGCTGCCAGTTTCAGAAGATCAATGATAGCGAGCACTGACAATCTCACCAACATCACTAATGCAAAATCTCAGCCTTTCTTTTAACATCACTCACAAATTGAAAAAAGCTGCAATTTGTCAATGGACCAATCAATACTGCAATTGGTCTGTAAGATGGATCTTGTAAACTGACAAGAACTAATAAGTGCAGATCTATTTGAAGTTATTTTAAAGCATAAAACATATAATTGGTCAGACTTTATGACAGACTGTTGAATTATTACAACTTCAAAATAAATTTTAAGATCAAATGAGTTCACAATTTCATTGTCTGGTTCAAATAATTTCAACATGATTTAAGTTGGTAGATATGCTACAGAAAATATCAAAGGGTACTTTTGAGTTTTCAATATATTTCACTTTGCATCATTATTCATAGAACTAAGGGGACAATGAGCTGGAGCAGAGGAAATTATGCAGAAGTCAGATTTACAGTGATGGAATAATCAAGCATTCATATAACAAACAGAGGCAACAAAGTCTTTTGGAGAGGTTAGCAGTCTTTTTTGTCAAATAATGCCAACTCCAATCAGGAACTTGAAACAGTTGTGACTGAAGCTAAACTATCTTGTGGAATTGACAAGTGCATCATGTTTGTAAATATTTACAGAACAAATCAATTCCTAGCAGGCATTGAACTCTAGAGTCAAATTTGCACCCTTTGAAAATCCACAATGTTTAATACAAACACAATAATTGCACTGTTTGTGCTGAATTTGAAATGATTGCTTTTCCACAGCACACCACAACTCAGCCATATGATGTCAGTTGAATTCTAGAAATTGAACAATAAACTGAAACTTGCTACAAATCATTGTTGTTTGTTCTGATAAAGATTATCTGGTTAATTTGATCACCACAGCAATGAGGAAACATTACCTCAGTGTTGTTCCCTCTTTTGAAGGAAGAGGGAGCTGGAGGAAGGTGAGTGACACTTCCAAGAATCTAGACTGTTGCAGTCTGTCAAGTGCATCGTACTAAATAAGTACAATACTCATGCTGTTTGTATCACCAAGAACAGGATCAAGGATAAATGAATCAAATCAGATTGTAGAATTTAGGTGACAGTAAACTTGGATTTTAAGATGTTGAATATTATACAAGGGCATACTTTGCAAGATTGCATTTAGAAATAAATATTACAATGGATATATGCACAATGTATAATTTGTGCATCAGCTGTCACACAATGAATTACAAAAAACACAATAATCATGTTAGCTGTGATCTCAAGCATGTCTGAAGCATTTCATACATGCCTTATCCTGAAAATAACTTTGGCTGAAAACTTCAGTTGAAAACCATCAATTGAATCTAAAAAAATACAAGTAAGCCACATTTCAGTGATTTGAAATCACAGTTGCTAAGTTGGTTGAACATTTGCAAAACAGTAAATGACTAATTCTAAATGCATTTAAATGGAGGTAATCTGCCTTCAAGTACCCCCCCAAAGTATGAAATTGGGCATTTTGAATCCACTAGTCATGACCAGACTTGGGTTAGTTGATGAAGGAAGATCATGTGACAAGCCAGCTAACCTCCTTTGATGTTTTCTTCAGACAAGGCAGAAGCAGAAAGGATGTTGAAGTGGCAAAGACCCCGGTGCAGGCAGCTCTCTCTCTCTCTCTATCCCCATCCAAGCTGCAAGCTTCAGCCTCATCTGTTGTCTGACTACGCACAAAGCCTCAGGCAGTGATTTATTTTATAGAAATCAACCCAGCAACTGCTGTCTCTGCAAAAGGAGATAAAGTGACTGCCAATGTTGGGAAACTGTTTTGACACTGAAGCCTGAAGCATCACTGAAGTCAGCCTGGATTCACCCAAGTTATCAATCTATGAAATCTGTAATAACTTTAATATTTATTAGATCTTAATCGATCACTTCATCTATCGTTCCACATTGTAAAGTATCCTGTGCACGTGAATCCGAGTTTAACTGCAAAATGCAGCTTTTTTTTTCCTTTTCTTGAAATAGTTTGAGTACAATAAATATTATCATTCTGTAAGACAGAATTTGCATATTGTCAACAAGAAAAACAATCTCCGGAAGTTTTAATCTAACAATCATCAGGACAAATATTAATGTAAAGGGAAAATAATAAACATATTGTATGAAAGGACAGACTGGTTGGTTGGCAACTAGACTCTGAATTATCAATGTGTTACAATAAGTTCAGTGGCAGTGTGATGCCAGGTCATTATCAAATGACATATCCCATTGGCTGTTCACCGACTATACCCAACTGTCCCATGCTTGCTAAGCTCAAACATAGTGTTGAAGGGTTATCATTTTATTCCAAGTTTTTCACCAGGGAATAGCCCAGTTTTGGGAAAATGGACACTGTTTAAAACACAGCTAGTTAGTCCCAAGACCAGGAAGAACAAAACTTTTCAAATACTAAACTAAAACCAATCCCGCCCAGAAACCTTGATTATCTAATTGTTGGCTCCAAATTGGTGAGGGAGACAATGACATTCACCAATTTGATACAGGGAGATGATTGAGCCCATCAAAAGGCTGTATAACACACATCATACAATTTCAAGACCAGGAGTTCTCTTTGTTCTACAATACCATGAAAACAGCATGAATTCAAACAAAGTTTTCTATTCAGAGGACCAGTCCAGGCAATTTGGTTCTATTTTCACTGTTTGAGTAGAGCAGTCAAAAAACAGTATAACTGGGCCAGGCTCAGACAGAAAGGGATCAAGCAATGGGAGATAGAAGACTGAACATGAGGCAGGCAGCTGTACAAGATCAGTCCATCAGAGCAGCATCTCACTGTACAAACAGGACTGAAGGAGGTTGCATACCCCAAGCAACAGGTACTGCCCAAGGACTTTGACCATCAAAGACACAACAGTTGAGTTTTCATCTATGCTGGCAGAATACTCAACACAACACTATGTAGAGATTTGCCTCATATCTCCCAACCAAACATTAAGTAATTTTAGTAATCATAGAATCACGACAGTACAGAAAGGCCATTTGGTCCATTGAACATCCCACCCAGACCTAGCCCTCACAATCCTGTTAATCCATCTAACCTGCTTATCCCTGTACACTATGGACAATTTAGCATGGCCAATCCACCTAATCTACAGATCCTTGGATTGTGGGAGGAAACCTGGGCACTCAGCAGAAACTCACACAGACACAGGAAGAATGTGCAAACTCCACACAGACTGGAGTTGCCCAAGACTGGAATCAAACCTGGGTCCCTGTGAGACAGCAGTGCTAACCACTATATCACCCAGTTTAACAATTGCAAGTAAGAAAACCCAGAGGGACTTAGTTCAATCAAGTCCAAAGCGAAGTAACTTGTTTTGTTATAAGTCATATAAGAAAGAACATTTAGTATCAATTGTGCTGCATTGAGATTCGCTGTATGTATTAAACATATGTTTATTATTCAAAACCTGAAATCTGTGTTGATCATTCATCAGCCTTCAGTGTAGTTCACAAAGGTGAGCCCTTTGACTGCAAATAATTAAATTTGATTGTAATCATCAAACATGAATGATTGAAAACACCCTACAGTGTCCAATGTTAGATGTGATTCTGAAATTGGGTAACGTTTGCTAAATAATCGTTAGTAAACAAAGAAAAATGGTGACAATCAATTTAGGATTGTCAGTTTGACCAGATGAGCATGCAGTTGGCACAGGGATATGGTCTTTGAAAACAGAAAGAACTTGCGTATGCACTGCACCTGTTTGAACTCAACAAAATAGGTGACAACCGTTCTATAGTGCATTACTTGTCACAACGGCATGACCAATCTGGGTCAACATGCCTAGTATAAAATTTAAACAAAGTTTGGTAGTTAACTGTCCATCATTATCTAACTGATCTTACTTGAAGGCAAGTTAAACATGTTGGACTTACCCATTGGGGTTTACAAGAATGAGACGTGATGTTTTTAAAACATGTGAGAAATTAAGGACATTGGATATAGTTAAGAATCCATATCATGTGGGGGAGATTAAAACCATAGGATATAGAGTCATAGAGATGTACAGCATGGAAATAAGCCCTTCAGTCCAACCCATCCATGCCGACCAGATATTCCAACCCAATCTAGTCCCACCGGCCAGCACCCGGCCCATATCCCTCCAAACCCTTCCTATTCATATACCCATCCAAATGCCTTTTAAATTTACAATTGTACCAGCTTCTACCACTTCCTCTGGCAGCTCATTCCATACACGTACCACCCTTAAGAATATGGGATACCTATTTTAAGCGTGATATTAAGAGATTTATTTTCTGTCAGAAGGTCTTTAGAAATTCCAATTCTATGCCCCAGAAGGTGGAGGAGTCTGGGTCTCTAAATTTATTCAAGGTTGACTGATACAGATTTTTGATTGAAAGGGGTCTTGAGACTGATGCAATATGGACAAGAACATGGAGCTGAAACCACAATCAGATCTACAATGAATTTATTGAATGGTGGAACAAGCTTGATTGATTGAATGGCCTTTTGCTGTTAGCTTCCACGTTCCTATGTAACAAAAGCAAATTGGCTCCAAATGTGTCAACCACGGCTCAGATGGTACCACAATCACCTGAGCCAGAAGGTTGTGGGTTTAATTCCCATCACACTGAACAGAGCACCAACTTTAACCTGACACACGAACAGAGTACTGAAGGAGCTCCTTGCTATCAGAGCGAAAAATTGTGCTGCTGGCAAAGCACAGCCGGACGGGCAACAACCGAGGAGAGTTGAGGTTTCGAGCATAAGCTCTTCATCAGAAATGCTTATGCTCGAAACATCGACCCTCCTGTTCCTGAGATGCTGCCTGAGCGGCTGTGCTTTTCTAGCACCACACTCTTTGACTCTGATCTCCAGCATCTGCAGTCCTCTCTTTTTTCCTCACTGTCAGAGCTACTCTCTTTCAAATGAGGCATTAAACTCCTCCTTCTGCACTCTTACATGAAAGTAAAAGATCATATTGCTAACTTTAACAGTGAGGGTTTCCTCAGTGTTCTATTACATATCCCTCAACCAACACCACTAAAAAAACCTGATAAGCTGATCCTTACTTCATTGCTATTTCTGGGACTGTTCTTCATAAGTGGTCATAAAGCACTTTGGGAAGCTATAAAAGATTCAACATATATCTAAGTCCTTCTTTAATACAACATGAACGTAACTCAAATCTTCCTGTCTAGACAGCTTTGCATCAGTAAAGTGCCGCTATTAGCAGGACTTACATTCTTAGAAAAACCTTGCAAGTGGCAAACATATTTGATAAAGGATATTGGATAGGTACCAAACATGCAAATGTTTGACATAACAGTGTGCAACAGAAGATAAAAGAAAATAAAAAAGAATGGTCAGAGGGGTCTGAGTGAAGAGGGCTGTGATGGGATTTGTGGTAGACTCATGCAAGAAGTCCATCAAGATCTACTTCAAGACAAGGAGCACTCTGTCTCATCTTCCACGCTTTTGCTGAGCAGAGTAGGCAGCAATCAGTTGGCAGCAATCAGTTGCTCCATAACGTGGATTGCAGCTAATTAAATGCTTTATTGATACTGTAACTCACTTCTTCATTACAGAATGTGATCTTGTAACAACAAAGAACACCTGTCTGCAAGCACTCCAAAAAGCAACACGGCAGAGGACACACATGCAGTATGTGCAATGTCTGGAACAGGGAATGCAGTACAGCACGTCAATGAGACCTTCCATATCTTTGTGTTCTTAACCTTTATTCAAGAGTTTTTTTTACTTACTTGTTATCTTCTCCAAATTCTCTAGTTTATCGTGAAAACTGCAGATAAGCAAGCATTGGACACTGGATGAACAAAATGGTGTATGTATTGCTTTGCACATTAAGCTAATTAATGAAAGCAAATTGCGGGAGCTTTGTGTATTCCATTACATTGTATATGTGTTGCTTTCTCTCCTTGTGTCATGCACCACTACACAAGATGGTGACAGCCTACTTACATCAACTGTTTAAACAAGCATATCTCACATTTCATTCTTTGAATGATCAAAAAGATACTTGAAACTGTGCCACCATATATTCAGATTTTATTTATGTGTCAATTTCTTACACTTAGGTTGTAAGACAGAAAATATTGGTTCAGGACTTAGTGATGCCACATTTGTTTTAGATAGTACTTTGACACATTTTGCAGGATCTTCAAGTTTAATGAGCAAATGCGTTTTTATTTCTGTTAAGTGACTGAAAGGAATGTGGCTTGTGATGATTGTATGAGTTTATTCAATGCACATCAGTTGCAAAGATAGAGTTTATTTCATTCTCAACCTGAACCAAATTGAGCTAGCACTTTTGAAAAAAAATCCTATAAAGCCAAAACATCTTTGCTAGGAAAATGGCCAGTTGAATGAGTGGTCAGTTGACTCTAAGGGTGTACGTTTGCTGTTAAGAATGTTGTTTAATTTTTCACACTGGCTAGTCTTTATGTTACTTCTTGTCCATTACTATCACCTCATATTAACTCATATGATATATATCATATCAATCCTCCCAAGATGCTTTTCAAACCTTTCTCATACTCATTATCCTCTCTTTAATTTTTCTTGTTCACAAAATAATTCCAAAAGTTAATATAATTTATAGTTTGCCATGTGACACTTCAGAGATAAAATGATTCTTATTTCCTTTCCTTTCCACTTAACCTTCTCCTCTCAGCTAAAACTAATCTCAGGATCCTACTATCAGAACTTATATCATATTCTGAGTTCAGGCATTGTGTTCCAGTACCATGCTCCCGTGCTTTTCCATTGAGTTCTACCCTTCACTTACCAGCTTGCTGTTACTCACTACAGGCCTCTCCTGATTGTTCACACATCGAATGGCACTCAGCAATGCTTTCCCCCAGGTCACTTTCTGAGGAACTCCAAGAAGGAGTTATTGGAATGGATAATGCAAACGGTTTCTTTCTTTCAGCCTTTCCTTGCAGTCTTCTGCGTTACATAATGAAATTCAATGAAGAAGCTTCTCCAATTCTCCACATTAGCAATCAATATATGCTAGCATTAGCAATGATGATGATATTCTATACGGGAATTTCTTTTCAAAATCCATTCATGGAACATAGGCATTTATTGCCCATCTTGAGAAGGAGGTGATGCCTTCTGGTTCCATTGTAGGTCATCTGCTGTAGGTAGACCCTCAACGTTGTTAGAAAGGGAGTTCTAGGATTTTGACCCAGTGACACTGAAGGAATGTTGATGTGGTTTTAAGTCTGAATGGTAAACGGTTAGGAGCGAAGCTTGCAGGTGGTAGGTGTTCTTATGTATCTACTGCCCTTGCCCTTCTGGAAGTAGATTAGATTACTTACAGTGTGAAAACAGGCCCTTCGGCCCAACAAGTCCACACCGACCCACCGAAGTGCAACCCACCCAGACCCATTCCCCTACGTTTACCCCTGCGCCTAACACTACGGGCAATTTAGCATGGCCAATTCACCTAACCTGCACATTTTTGGACTGTGGGAGGAAACCGGAGCACCCGGAGGAAACCCACGCAGACACAGGGAGAATGTGCAAACTCCACCCAGTCAGTTGCCTGAGTCGGGAATTGAACCCGAGTCTCTGGCGCTGTGAGGCAGCAGTGCTAACCACTGTGCCACCGTGCTGCCTACGAGTGGTAGTGGGTTTGCAAGGTGCTATCCGAGGAACTTTGGTGAATTTCTGCAGTGCATCTTGTAAATGGTACACACTGAGAGTCAATGTGCTTGGTCTGAAAGTTTTTGGATGTGGTGCTATTCAAGTGGGCTGCTTTCTTGAGGTTAGGTCTCGCCTTGTCAGGTAGCAACTGTGCTTTTGTCAGCCAGTGGAAACATGGCTGCGCTATCGACAATGTTGAAATCAGAGCCGAAATTCAGACCTATTAAGGTCTATTTATTCTCAACTAACACTACCATTTCTGATTATCATAGGATAATTTTCTTTCAGAATGGCTAATTTGTGCTTTCCCCTCTGCTTCATTGTTATCAACTTATCTTGGGATAGTAAGGTTAGCAAACCTAGAAGGAGCATACAATTTTGGATCGAGGGTTCCAAAATCTTTTGACCTCTGTTTGTTTTCTTTACAACCTGTCTGTAGATTCCTTGATAGGAATGGATTCGAATTCACATCTTGCTGCTTAAATCCAATCATGGCTTCCCCCACCCCCCTCATCATTTAGAACCTCTTCCAACCCTAATCTCTCCAGTTTGTGCATTCTTGTTTTCTGCTCCACATTATAGGTGACTGCGAGGTCTGTGATCTGGAATCATCTCTGTTTCATCTTTAAGGGTCTTTTCAAACCCAGTTTGACGAAGCTATTGGTCAACTCCTCTTATGTGTCCTTCATTGAATTGGCACCACTTATGAAATATGATGGTCACACTGAATTCTTCTGTTTTAAAACAGAAAAATCCAGTTCATCAACCAGAAACAAAGTACATTTATAAATGATTTCCATATTTAGGATTTCTAATCATTTATCAAGACAGAAACTTATGTAAATCATGTATTTGTCGGAGAAGAAGTAGATGATCAATTTGATACAAGAAAACTGTAGTTTCTTGGAAAGAAGCCTTCCAATTTTTTTTTTGTTGATTTGAGAAATCAGAATTGTGATACGCACTGAAATCCATGTTCTGAATTTAAAGTAACTGCCTAATTCTGAACAGTCAGTCTGACTGTGAAGTAAAGTGATGTCTCTAGTTTGGAAGTAAATGAATAAATTTAAAGCATCTGGACTAATGAGTTGCTACTCTAATCCAACCAGAGCAAAGTGTCCTTTGTTAAGGCCTGGAGATCATTTTGAAATGATGCATAGTTAATGCCAACAAGAACAACCCCTTACCTTTATATGCCACCTTTATTGCAACTGTAGTGCACCTTTAAGACACTTCACAGAAAGATAATCAGACTCACATTTCTTGTTGAACTTCAGCAGGGGATATAAGGTATGCAAAAGCATGATCAAATGATATGTTTTACAAAGTAATGCAAAGAAAGGGGTCCTAAGTAGAGAGTCAGAGAGATTTGGGCAGCCAATTCAAGAGCTGCGGGTTCAGTTAGCTGAGGAATGGCTGTCAATCATCGTGTAATGGAAATCAGGAGTACACACAGAAGGCCAGATCTGAATGAAAGCAGACATCTCAGAGGACTGACAGTTCCTTGAAAGTGGAGTTGCAGGTAGATAGGGTAGTGAAGAAGGCATTTGGTATGGGAGTTGGGAGGTCACGTTGTGACTGTTACAGGACATTGGTTAGGCCACTATTGGAATAATGTGTTCAATTCGGGTCCCCCTAATGTAGGAAAAATGTTGCTAAACTTGAAAGGGTTCAGAAAAGATATACAAAGATGTCGCTAGGTTTGCACTATAGGAAGAAGCTGAATAATCTGAGGCTACTTTACCTGGAGCATCAGAGGATGAGGAAGGATCTTATCGAGATTTATAAAATCATGAATGGCATGGATCGGATAAATAGACAAGTCCTTTTCCCCAGGATAAGGGAGTCCAAAACTAAATGGCATACGTTTGAGGTGAGAGGGGAAAGATTTAAAAGGCACCTAAGGGGCAATCTTTTCACATAGAGGGTGGTGCGCGTATGGAATGAGTTGTCAGAGAAAGTGGTGGAGTTTGGTACAACATTTAATTACAACATTTAAAAGGCATCTGGATGGGTAGCTGAATAGGAAGAGTTTAGAGCGATGTGGGCCAAATGCTGGCAAATGGGATTAGATTAATTTAGGATATCTGGTTGGCATGGACAATTGGAGTGAAGGGTCTGTTTCTGTGCTGTACAGCTGTACATTTTTATGACTCTATAACTGAGGGGTGGAAGGAGTCACAGAGACAGAGAGGAAGAACACAGCTGATGTCACCCAATGTAGGATAGTTGGCATATTTGAATATTAATTGCTTTCGCTCAAAGCAAATATTTTTAACCATCTCGAATGCTGTGCAAATTTATTAAGTTGTCAAAAGCAAATGAATGAGCAGATTTAGTTATCCAGATAGTTTAAAACCAATCAACAAAACCATCACTGTCTCTGGAGTCATTGTCACATCAATGGTTGACAATCAATGGTCAACTTAGAAAGTTAACTTTTCTTACGGAAAAGCATTATTCTTATATCAATATGATCAACCTACAGTAAATTATTTTCAGTCAGGTGATTTATAGGATAATATTTTAACAAAAATTCACATTTGCTAGGAAAATTGCATATTTAAAGAGTAAATATTTTGTTGTTTTTTAATTTAAGATCTGTATTGGCATAAACCCAGAACTAGTCACACTTGATTGTTATAACTTTATCTGCATTGGAGAATTATGTAAACGTAATGCAAATTTATGCAAATTGTGGCACTATATTATCTTTTTTAATTAAATAGAACTTTTAAATTCAAAGAAATATGCCATAATGATTTTGAAACATTCTCATAAGAAATAAAATGATACATATATGATATTGAAGTGTTGGAAAGGCAAGATGCTGTAGATAAAGGGTCATGCTAAATGTAAACTGGCTTCAAAAATCTCTGAAAGAAAGCTGGAATGTTCAACAGGGAAAATCCGACTCTGAAACAGGAGCCAGAGTGTCCATTGAGGTCTATATGATTATTACATGGAATTCCCACTTGGATATTGTTCAAGAGCCTGAAATATGAGTTGGACAACATAGGGACATCATTTAGGCACTGGCTGTAGCTTGATAGTGTTCAAAGTTGTAAGAAGGCCTGGACAGAGATTGGTGCTGTATGTGGAGGTGCACTGACTACCTACCAAAACATCTAATATGTTTCAGCTCTGGTTTCATTGGTAACACTCTTCCTTGAATTATAAATGTTTGGATTCAAGCCTGATCCACAGACGAGAGCACAGAACTGCTGTACTGTATTCAGTCAGTACTACACTGCTGGGGATGTTGTTTCAGAAGAGGGATGGAAACAGAACCCTTCATCCTTCTCCAGTTGATGCAAAAGATCCCATCTTGTTATTATTATGATGAGCTGCATTATTTTTCTGGTGTCTATAAAATTATTCATACCACAACAAACACCACACAAAACCAGATTATCTAGTGTCTGTGACATTGCACATTTGTGGAAATGTTCTTTGCATTAAATCTACTTCAACATACATAAAATCTAAACCTTTTCTGCTCATCAAATTAGTAGAAACATGGTGGGTAAAAAGGGAGGTGGTGTAGTAATCTTGTTCAACGATAGTATTATTGCCCTTGAATGAGGTGCAGTTCCTAAATTAGAATTAGAACTAGAATTAGACATGAGGAACAGGAAGGGAGTGGGTTGATCTTGTTGAGCATTTATTAGAGACTTTCAAATAGTGGAGAGGAAGTAGAAGAGAATGTTTGTTGGCAGATTATGGAAATCTGCAGAACAAGTAGGATTGTGAGAATTGGTGAATTCAATTACACTCGGGTAGACTGGGGAAAAAGGTAGAGTCTGGGGCAAAGAAATGGGGTAATTCCTGTAATGCTTGCATGAGAACTTTCTGGGACAATGCATCTTGAGTGGTACCTGGGAAGGAGTTGTGCTGGATCTTATCCGAGGAAATGAGCCAGGCCAAGTGGAGAATGTCGGAATGGGGGAGCATTTGGGAAAGAATAATATAGTAAGGTTCAATATTAAGTTGGAAAAAGATAAAAATCAGTCAAGATTAAGATCACAGACAGTAAAAGCGCATGAGGAAAGGATGGCAGGCTAAACTAAAATAAATAATAAAAACATTCTTCAGATATATTCATTGTGGAAGATCAGTGAAGTATAGAGTCAGACCCTTAATGAACAAACAGGGTAAGCTGCTCACTGAAACAAAGGGTTCGGTATAGGTTCTAAATGAGTACTTTACTTCTGTCTTTGGAAAATGGTGACAATAGTGCAGTTGAAAAGGTGTGTGTTGAGCAACTGCACAATGCAGTGATGGACAAAGAAGAGGTACTAAAAAAGCTGGCAGATATCCAGGAAGAGAGGTCAGAAGGGGTGAATTCTAGATTGCCGAGACAGATAAGGGAACAAACTGTGGAGCATATGACGGAAGTTTTCCAGGTCTCTCTGAACACAGGATTAGTACCAAGGAACTGGGAGATTGCAAATGAGATGCCATTGTTAAAGAATAGGTCAAAGGATAACCCAGGAAACTACGCATAATGGGATAACTGATGGAGCCGTTTTACGGGAAAAGATAAATATATGTGCTGAGAGAAAAATGTCACTACTAGACAGTCAACATGGTTTTGTCAAGGGCAGATCATGTCTGACAAATTTAATTAAGTTCTTTGATGAGTTGACAGAGGTAGTTGATGAGGGCACTGCTGTGAATGTTGTATATTTGGACTTTGAAAAAGCATTTGATACAATGCCCACATGGCAGGTTGGTACGCTAATTAGAAATAGTCAAGATTGATGGTTCCTGGGCAGCGTGGATTAGAGGTTGGCTTAAAGATCGGAAACAGAAGGAAGCTATAGATGGACATTTCTCAAACTGGAGACAAATTGGAAGTGGTGTTCCCTGGGGATCGGTATTGGGACCCTTTCTTTTTCTGATTTATGTAAACAATTTTGGAAATGAGTATCGAGAGCAAAATTTCTAAATTTTCAGATGACACTATACAGGGAGAATAGTGAATTGTGAGGATGACACTGAATGAATTCAGACGGACACTGAAAATTTGGCTAAAACGGCAGACACCTGGTAGTGAAATGTGAGATAATACATTTTGGTAAAAGAGACATGGAGAGACTTTACCAACTCAATGATACAAGTTTGAGGGGAGTACGGGAGTGGAGGGTCCTCAGGGTTCATGGGCATAATTCTCTGAAAGTGGCTGGGCAAGCTTAAATAGTTGTTAAGGCTTATAGGACCCTTGTATTTATAAATAGAGGCAGAGAGTGTAAAGGCAAGGAAGTGATGCTACAACTCTTGAAATCATTGGTCAGACAACTTGAAGAATTGTGTTCAGTTCTGGCACCTAATTTTAGGAAAGATGTGAAAGCCCAACAGAGAATGCAAAGGAGATCTTGTAGAATAATACCAGGAATGGCAACTTCTGGATGCAAGGATGATTAGAGAAATTGGACTAATTCTCCTTGGAACAGAGAAAATTAAGAGGAGACCTTATTGAGGTGTTCAAAATTATGAGCAATTTTGACAGGGTTAGGAAGGATATTTTGTTTCCATTAGTTAGCACATCAATAACTAAAGATCATAATTTCAAGATTGTCAGCAAGGGAACAAGGAGTGAGACGAAGAGAAACATCTTTACTGAGAGAGTTGTTTGTATTTGGAAGGCTCTGCCTGGGAGAGTCATAGAGGTGGATTCCACAGGAGATTTGAAAAGTGAGGTCAGTATATATTTGAAAGGAATGAAGTTAATGGGCGATGGAGATAGGAGCTGGAGAATCAGACCAGCTGGGGTAGCAGTTTCTGGAGCTGATCGAGACATGATGAGTTGAATAGCCTCCTTTCCTACTGTAAGATACTGTGATTCTATCCAGGATAATGAAAGGAGCACTGTTCAGACCAAAACAAAACTCCAAAATCTTGAGTTCTTCCCCTCATCACAACATTTTCTTCCACTTTCCCCTCACTCCAACAATCAGTTCCCCTCACAAGCTCTCTTCAGATTATAGGAGATTGAAATAGGAGGTTACAATTTTAATACATTGAACTTCTTCCACAGGAAATTCAATCATGACTGATCTGATTGTGAGATTAACTCCATTGCCCTCCCTGACCCCAATCTTGTTGCCATAACACTTGAATCTCTTACATATCAAAAATCTATGAAACCCAGTTTTGAATATATCCGAAGAAGCAGCTTCGACTGCTATAATTACCATCTGCTGCTTCATCAATGAAATTCCCTCTGTCATAAGGTCAGAAGTGGGGAGATTCGTTGATGATTGCACAATGTTCATCATCATTCACAACTCCTCAGATACTGAAACAGCCTAGACACAAATGGAACAAAAGAGGAAGTGGTAGATGCAGATACAGTTCTAAAATTTAAAAGACATCTGGACAGGGACATGAATAGGAAAGGTTTAAAGGAATATGGCCAAGTGCAGGCAAATGGGATTAGTTTAATTGGATTAGTCTAATAAGAGACAACCTAATCATTGCTCCTTAACATTCAAAGGCATTACCATCATTGAATTCTTCACCATCAACATTTTAGGGATTAGCATTGACCACAAACTCACTGGACTCACCACAGTTGGCTACAAGAGCAGGTCAGAGTTGAGACATATTACAACAATTAACCCCAAAGCCTTTCCATGATCTACAAGGCAAATTCAGGACTGTGATGGGATATCCTCCACTTGCCTGAATGAGTGCAGCTCCAACATCACTCAAGAAGCTTCACACCATCCAGGACAAAGCAGCTGGCTTGACTGCCACAACATCCACAAGCAAACACTCCCTCCACCATTGACACTCAGTCACAGCAATGTGTATTATCTGTGAGATGCACTGCAAAACTTCACCAAAGATCCTTAGACAGCACCTCCCAAACTGGCGACTATTTCCATTTCGAAGATGCATGAGAATACCACCATATACAAGTTCCCCTCCAAGCTACTCACCATCTTAATTTGGAAATGCAACACTGTTCCTTCACTATCACTGGGTCAAAATTCTGGAATGCCTGCCATCAGGGCATTGTGGGTCAACCTAGAGCATGTGGACTGCAATGGTGCAAGAAGGCAACTCACACCACCTTCTCAAGGACAATAGAAAAGAGCAATAAATGCACCCACATCCCTTGAGAGAATTTTTAAAAATTGCAAATATTCACCTTCAACCAAGAAATCTCACATTGTTGCCTTTGTGGCTTTTCTGCCTGACCATCTTCTAGCCTGTAAATCAGTTTTGAATAGGAGATTTATGGAGATCACAATTCTGTTATGTTTACTTTAGTGATAGAAAGGGATAAGTGTATACCACTGGGCAAGAGTTACAGCTGGGGGAAAGGCACTTACGATGCAATTAGGCAAGATTTAGCAAGCGTGGGATGGGGAAGGAAACTGCAGGGGATGGGCACATTAGAAATGTGGAGCTTATTCAAGGAAAAGCTCCTGTGTGTCCGAGATAAGTCTGTACCTGTCAGGTAGGGAGGAAGCTGTAGAGCGCAGGAGCCGTGGTTTACGAAGGAAGTGGAATCTCTGGTCAAGAGGAAGAAGAAGGCTTATGTTAGGGTGAGATGTGAAGGCTCAGTCAGGGTGCTTGAGGGTTACAAGGTAGCCAGGAAAGACCTAAAGAGAGAGCTCAGAAGAGCCAGGAGGAGACATGAGAAGTTGTTGGCGGATAGGATCAGGGTAAACCCTAAGGCTTTCTATAGGTATTTAAGGAATAAAAGAATGACGCGAGTAAGATTAGGGCCAATCAAGGATAGTAGTGGGAAGTTGTGTGTGGAGTCAGAGGAGATAGGGGAAGCTCTAAATGAATATTTTTCGACAGTATTTGTTCTAGAAAACGACAATGTTGTCGAGGAGAATACTGAGATGCAGGCTACTAGACTAGGTGGGATTGGGGTTCAAAAGAAAGAGGTATTAGAAATCCTGCAGAGTGTGAAAATAGATACGTTCCTTGGGCCGGATGGAATTTAAGGAGAAAGTGAGGTCTGCAGATGCTGGAGATCAGAGCTGAAAATGTGTTGCTGGAAAAGCGCAGCAGGTCAGGCAGCATCCAGGGAACAGGAGAATCGACGTTTTGGGCATAAGCCCTTCTTCAGGATGGGATTTATCCCAGGATCCTCTGGGAAGCCAGGGAGGAGATTGCTGAGCCTTTGGCATTGATCTTTAAATCATTATTGTCTATAGGAATAGTGCCAGAAGACTGGAGGATAGCAAATGTGGTTCCCCTGTTCAAGAAGGGGAGTAGAGACAACCTTAGTAATTATAGACCAGTGAGCCTTACTTTAGTTGTTGGTAAAGTGATGGAAAAGGTTATAAGAGATAGGATTTATAATCATCTAGAAAAGACTAATTTGATTAGGAATAGTCAGCATGGTTTTGTGAAGGGTAGGTCGTGCCTCACAAACCTTATTGAGTTCTTTGAGAAGGTGACCAAACAGGTAGATGAGAGTAAACTGGTTGATGTGGTGTGTATGGATTTCAGCAAGGCATTCGATAAGGTTCCCCACAGTAGGCCATTGTACAAAATGCAGAAGAATGGGATTGTGGGAGATATAGCAGTTTGGATCAGTAATTGGCTTGCTGAAAGAAGACAGAGGGTGGTGGTTGATGGGAAATCAACCTGGAGTGCAGTTACCAGTGGTGTACCGCAAGGATCGGTGTTGGGTCCACTTCTGTTCATCATTTTTATAAACGACCTGGATGAGGGCGTAGAAGGGTGGGTTAGTAAATTTGCAGACAACACTAAGATCGGTGGAGTTGTGGATAGTGACGAAGGATGTTGTAGGTTACAGAGAGACATAGATAAGCTGCAGAGCTGGGCTGAGAGGTGGCAAATGGAGTTTAATGTGGACAAGTGTGAGGTGATTCACTTTGGTCAGAAGAACCGGAATGCAAAGTATTGGGCTAATGGTAAGATTCTTGGTAGTGTAGATGAGCAGAGAGATCGCAGTGTCCAGGTACACAGATCTTGAAAGTTGCCACCCAGGTTGACAGGATTGTTAAGAAGGCATACAGTGTTTTAGCTTTTATTAATAGAGGGATCGGGTTCGGAACCATGAGGTTATGCTGCAGCTGTACAAAAATCGCCAAGTGGCCGCACTTGGAGTATTGTGTACAGTTCTGGTCACCGCATTATAAGAAGGAGGTGGAAGCTTTGGAAAGGGTGCAGAGAAGATTTACTAGGATGTTGCCCGGTATGGAGGGAAAGTCTTACGAGGAAAGGCTGAGGGACTTGAGGCTGTTTTTGTTGGAGAGAAGAAGGTTGAGAGGTGACTTAATAGAGACATATAAGATAATCAGAGGGTTAGATAGGGCAGACAGGGAGAGCCTTTTTCCAAGTATGGTGACAGCGAGCACGAGGGGGCATAGCTATAAATTGAGAGGTGATAGATATAGGAGGAGAAAGTGAGGTCTGCAGATGCTGGAGATCAAAGTTGAAACTTTATTGCTGGAACAGCACAGCAGGTCAGG
>NC_057729.1:7196911-7202111 GCF_004010195.1 Chiloscyllium plagiosum | reverse complement strand
GGTTGGAGTGTTCCCAGTCGGAAGATAAGACGCTCCTCCTCCGACCGTGGCGTTGTTGTGGTTTGGCGGTGGATGAGTCCAATGACCTGCATATCCTCGGTGGAGTGGGAGGGGGAGTTGAAATGCTGTGCTACAGGTTGGTTGGGTTGGTTCGTCCGGGTGGCCCAGAGGTGCTCTCTGAATCGCTCCGCAAATAGGCGGATAGATATAGGACAGATGGCAGAGGTAGTTTCTTTACTCGGAGAGTAGAAAGGGTATGGAATGCTTTGCCTGCAACGGTAGTAGATTCGCCAACTTTAAGTACATTTAAGTCGTCATTGGACAAGCATATATGGACGAACATGGAATAGTGTAAGGTAGATGGGCTTCAGATTGGTATGAAAATGTGTTGCTGGAAAAGCGCAGCAGGTCAGGCAGCATCCAAGGAACAGGAGAATCGACGTCCTGAAGAAGGGCTTATGCCTGAAACGTCGATTCTCCTGTTCCTTGCTTGCTGCCTGACCTGCTGCGCTTTTCCAGCAACACATTTTCAGCTTTGATCTCCAGCATCTGCAGCCCTCACTTTCTCTTTCAGATTGGTATGACAGGTCGGCGCAACATCGAGGGCTGAAGGGCCTGCACTGCACTGCAATGTACATATAAACCTCCTTATGTAAAAACGGCACAATACTTAGGAAACCTGTATCTCCAACGTTGTTGACCTCAAAGTGATTCCTCTACATGGGGGGCACCTCTGAGGCTAAATGTAGGCCTTGCATTTTCAAAGATGGTTGTGAACAGTCTTGATGGATTCGAGACTGTATAACTAGCTTGAATAGTTCACCGTAAGCCATTCCGAGAGTAGTTACTCCTACTAAAGGATCCTGGAATTTCCTCAGTGAGCACTAATGGGAAGTAAAACTTGAAACTACATGTTCATTCTGTCATTGACTAGTTGCAGTCAAGTAACTTGCAAAACTCATTAGAATTCACCTGAATGTAAAATCACAGCAAATCAATATAAATAAACAAGGCCTGAGAAAAAAATGCTGATCATTATATATTTCTTCCTTAAGACTGAATGTTAATGATTCAAGTATCCATCATTCATCAAGCACAGTGTTTGGGAAACTGCAATAAAGGACCTTTTTTTCTAATCTTGTGTGATTTCTAGTGGTGACATGAAGATGCAGCAAAAGGAAAGAAGATGCGGAGCAGAACTCCGTGAAGATACACTTAAAAAATGCAATTGCAATAAAATGTGAGAAAATAACCGTAATTTGTTTTGAGCAAGAGCATTTCCACAAAACTTATATCTAATACTGCTGAGCTTGGTGGCAAGGCCATGCTTGACAGTGATGCATTTGGGCAGACTGATTAATTGGCGAATGTAAAAAATGAAGTTCAGTTGGAAGTGAAGTGCTTCCATGTGTAGCGCAACTGTGCCCAAAATGCTGCAATCTTTTAAGCCACAAAATTAATTTGTAACCATGCCTATATCTGGGGATGCAAAGGCAAAGAGAATTCAAAGCTCCTCATTTGTTAAGTCTTCGCAGTCATGTTCACAGAGCCATAGAAACTTACAGCTCAGAAACCCTTCGGTCCAACACATCAATGCTGACCAGATATCCTAAACTAATCTCGTCCCATTTTCCAGCATTTGGCCCACATCCCTCGAAGCAGAGGCAAAAGTGGGTACTGCAGATACTGGAGATCAGAGTCAAGATTAGAGTGGTGCTGGAAAAGCACAGCTGGTGAGACAGCATCCGAGGAGCAGGAAAATTACCCCATAGGTCCCTTTTAAATCTTTTCTGTCTCACCTTCAGCCCTCTAATTTTGGACTCCCCTACCCTGGGGAAAAGACCTTGGTTATTCATCCTATCCATGCCTCTCATGATCTGAGAAACCTTTGTAAGGCCATCCCTCAGTCTCTGACCTCCAGGGAAAATATCTTCAACCTATTCAGCCTCTCCCTACAGCTCAAACCTTCCACTGCTGGCAACCTCCTTGTAAATTGGGACTACATGCTTTCAAGTTTAACTACCTGCTTCCTACGGCAGGGAGACCAGATTGAATGCAGTATTCCAAAAGTGGTCTAACCAATGTCCAGTACGGTCACAGTATGACATCCCAACTCAATAGGAGAAAGTGAGGACGATAGATGCTGGAGATCAGTCGAAGAGTGTGGTGCTAGAAAAGCACAGTAGGCCAGGCAGCATCCGAGGAGCAGGAAAATCGACATTTCGGGCAAATAACCCCTCATCAGGAATGGCAACACTCCTAAGCATCCTACCATTAAGTGTATAAGGCCTGCCCTGATTTGCTTTACCAAATTCCAATGTCCTGAGGCACTTCATCAAGCTTCCCTGTCAGTTTCTCAGCTGTTTAACATCTCCTGGGTGTTAAGAAGCTTGATTAAAAAAAAACACTCTTTTTTTAGGTTTTTACATTTATTAATAATAGAGCAACATTAGTCACCAAATCTGTTATTGAATTGTTATGATTCTAGATAGTGTTAATACTGGACAAGTTAGCTCATGGACTTAAACCTGGTTTACTAGACAATGTTTTGATTTGTTTAGGTTTTTAACAAGGTGGTCTCTCACTGAAACATGAGCACACAATGCTGCAGATTTTATTGTCACAACAAAGCTGAAGTTTATTAATAGACAAAAAAGATAAATAGAATAAAACCGTACTATTTACTGAGACACAAATTCAAAAAATTTTAAAATTATAATCCAATTACTCCTCAATCACTCCTTTAAAATTGAAGAAAAGAAAAGGCACAGCCTAAATTAAGTCAAAAACACTGTGCAATAATACATCTTGTGTAGTAATACAAATCACCATTTATATTGAAATTTCAAAGCTAAGCATGTAGTTTTTATCTGAAATACTATTGAAATTTTCAACTGAGAATGAACACCTTTGCATATGTTCCATGTCAGAGGCAGCAAACAGTGAAGATTTGAAAAACTAAGAAGAATGTCATTGCCCACCCAAAACCCTTTTTGAAATAATAAAATCGAACACCTGGGTTTGGTTTCTGTCTCGTGTCTAACACCAACGTGAGACCTGAAAGAAATTAAGAACAATATTTTGCCCCCTACTCAACCCTCTTTAAAAGCTTTAATTATGACATTTGCATCTGTGTTGAGGAATATATGGTTGATCTGTGCGAAGTAACAAGGACCAGAGACCTGAAAAAACTACGAACAATGACGTTGCCCACCTGAAACATTTTTGGAATGTTAGAAGCATAAGTAAGGTTCTGCACCTGTCCAGAGCTGAAAAATATGTTGCTGGAAAAGCGCAGCAGGTCAGGCAGCATCCAAGGAGCAGGAAAATCAACATTTCGGGCATAAGCCCTTCTTCAGGAATTTCCTGAAGGTTGATTGTGCTGCTCCTTGGATGCTGCCTGACCTGCTGCGCTTTTCCAGCAACACATTTTTCTGCTCTGATCTCCAGCATCTGCACCTGTCCAGTTTGGTCCAGTATACTGGTCATATTCCACTCAGCTAAACAGTATAAACTGGAGATCTGAAAGAATGAAGAACAATGACATTGCCCACTCCAAACCCTTTTAGAATGTTAGAAGTATTAAATAAGGTGTCCAGTTAGGTCCAGTTTCCACTTAGCTTCAACGTTTATCTGAGTAACACAAACTTCAAGACAAAAACTAAACATGGTATTTAGCACCTTCAGGAAGGTTGTCCAACACAGTATATCCACATGGAGCAATGGTTGGATGCAAGATCTCCACCCTTCAGGCACTCTGCCTGTATTCCTGATGAAGGGCTTTTGCCCGAAACGTCGATTTTACTGCTCCTCGGGTGCTGCCTGAAATGCTGTGCATTTCCAGCACCTCTAATCCAGAATCTAGTTTCCAGCATCTCTAGTCATTGTTTTTACCTGCAAGGACAACTAACAGACTACAATCCTAAATTTCATTGCAAAGTTTCAAAAATGCGTCAGCATCTTGCAAGTGTCCAGTTCCACTTGAACAGCAAGGGATTGGAGATCTGGAAAAACAAAAGCTGAAGAGCTGTTTGATAACCCTACTCCCACACCAATTATGGTGATGAATGATGAGTTCTTCAATTATAAATTAACATCCGTTCCCTAAAACCCAATATACACTCAAATAATTACATGTTTAAAAATGTTTGAGATTTGGTAAATCTAAAGTTTAGGAGCTCTTTGAAAATTTAATCGAAAAATTTAGGTCAACAGGTGAAGCTAATGATGAATATTATCAATTAATTTGCTTACCGGACAAGCCAGGGAACTAGAGACCAATGAGTCTGATGTCAGTGGTGGGCAAGTTGCTGGAGGGAATCCTGAGGGACAGAAATTGCATGTATTGGGAAAGGCAAGGACTGACTAGGGATAGTCAACGTGGCTTTGTACATGGGAAATTGTGTCTCACAAACTTGATTGATGTTTTTTAACAAGTAACAAAGAGGATTGATGAGGTCAGAGCTGTTGACATGATCTATATGGACTTCAGTAAGGCATTTGACAAGGTTCCAATGGGAGACTGGTTAGCAAGGTTAGATCTCATGGAATAAAGGGAGAACTAGCCTTCTTACTTGGAGGTAGAAGACAGAGGCTGGTGGTGGAGGTTGTTTTTCAGACTGGCGCCTGTGACCAGTGGTGTACTATCAGGATTGGTGCTGGGTCCATTACTGTTCACCATTTATATAAATGATTTGGATGTGAACATAGTTAGTAAGTTTGCAGATGACACCAAACTTGGAGGTGTAGTGGACAGCGAAGAAGGTCACCTCAGATTACAACAGGATCTTGATCAGACGGGCCAATGGGCTGAGGAGTGGCAGATGGAGTTTAATTTAGATAACTGTGAGGTGCTGCATTTTGGGAAAGCAGGACACTTAATGGTGAGGTCCTAGGGAGTTGTTCACCATCCCTCCAGACTTGCCCCGCTCTGAGGAGCCGACCTCTGTCCCCGCCCCCAGGCCTAACCCCGCCCCCACATCCAGCTCCAGTCCCACACCAGGTCCTAGCTCCCCGCCCTGCCGTGTGTTCACCATCCCTCCAGACTTGCCCCTCTCTGAGGATGAAAGATCAGTCCTCAGCAGAGGACTCACCTTCGTTCCCACACGTTCTCGGGTCAATGAATTCAATACACGGAGTGACACCGAACAATTCTTCCGCCGCCTTCGCCACCGTGCCTTCTTCTTCAATCAAGACCCTC
>NC_057729.1:7181022-7194563 GCF_004010195.1 Chiloscyllium plagiosum | reverse complement strand
CTGTTCCCTGGATGCTGCCTGACCTGCTGTGCTGTTCCAGCAATAAAGTTTCAGCTTTGATCTCCAGCATCTGCAGACCTCACTTTCTTGCAGTCTTCTGCAGTCTTCTTCTTGACCTCTCCGCCTCCATCCTACTCCGACCTATCACCCTCACCTTGACCTCTTTCCACCTATCACATTTCCAACGCCCCTCCTCCAAGTCCCTCCTCCCTACCTTTTATCTTCTCCTGCTGAACACTCTCTGCTCATTCCTGAAGAAGGGCCTGTGCCCGAAACGTCGAATCTCCTGTTCCCTGGATGCTGGCTGACCTGCTGTGCTGTTCCAGCAATAAAGTTTCAACCTAGGGAGTAATGCCGAGCAAAGAGACCTTGGAGTGCAGGTTCATAGCTCCTTGAAAGTAGAGTTGCAGGTATATAGGATAATGAAGAAGGCATTTGGTATGCTTTCCTTTATTGGTCAGAGTATTGAGTACAGGAGTTGTGAGGTCATGTTGCGGCTGTACAGGACATTGGTTAGGCCACCTTTGGAATATTGTGTGCAATTCTGGTCTCTTTTCTATTGGAAGGATGCTGTGAAACTTGAAAGGGTTCAGAACAGATTTAAAAGAATGTTGCCAGGGTTGGAGGATTTGAGCTCGTGGGAGAGGCTGAATAGGCTGGGACTGTTTTCCCTGGAGGGTCGAAGGCTGAGGGGTGACCTTATAGACGTTTATAAAATCATGAGGGGCATGGATAGGGTAAGTAGACAAAGTCTTTTCTCTGGAGTCGGGGAGTCCAGAACTAGAGGGCATAGGTTTAAGGTGAGAGGGGAAAGATATAAAAAGGACCTAAGGGGCAACATTTTCCCACAGAGGATTGTGCGTGTAGGGAATGAACTGCCAGAGAAAGTGGTGGAGGCTGGTACAATTGCATTATTTAAAAGACATCTGGATGGGTATATGAATAGGAAGGGTTTGGAGAGATTTGGGTCAACTGCTGGCAAGTGGGATGAGATTATGTTGGGGTATCTGGTCAGCATGGATGAGTTGCACCGAAGGGTCTGTTTCTGTGCTGCACATCTCTGTGACTGTATGACTGTATATTCAAATACTCAGTCAGAGTCCTTGTCTCTAACACTTCAAAAGATTTAATTTACTGGTGACTTTAACTTACACACTAGAACTGCTGAAGGCTGCCATTTAAAGCTATTAACACCTGAATGTAATTATACTCAACTCTAATTAACCTCTTCAAGGTTTTACCCCAACACTCTGGTCTGAGGCTATCACTACCTCTTCATTCCATAATAATCTAGCTTCACTACCTCCTTCTTTTCTCAGCAGTACTAGTTTATACAGGTCCATCCAAGGATTTCATTGACTGCTCAAATCTCAATATTAAACTACAAAAAAACCTCTAAATTATGAGTCATTCCCTTAAGGTGAAATAAGAAAAGTTATAGAAATCACTAACAAATATTGAGGCCCCACTATTTACCCTGCTGACTTGTAAACCAATCTAAGGTTAAAAAAAAAATCCATCCACAGTGTTCAAAAAACTCCTAATACTAAAGCTGGGGTTCCAAGTCTATTTTAGAAGAAATCACCATGGCTACAGATATACTTACAAGTTAATTAGTAACCACAGATGCAGAAAAGCACGTTTCTCACAAACCCAGAATCTAAGAACCCAAACGTACAATAAATAATATTGAAAAGAGTAGTACATAAGTCACATAGTTTGCATCATAAAAGGGCCAATCCATGGGATTGAAGCTTTTACAATTAATTAGTCACTAGCCAGGCCATTGGTTGCCATAACAGATTTACATGTGGAAACCGCAAAGTTGTAAAATATTGTTTAAGGGATTCACTATTTCGTTTGCAATTCTGACCGAATGAACATTATTCGATTATCAGACTTTTCTTTGACCTAAAGGAGTTTCCATGAGTGCTTACTGTCATAACAAATGTAGAAGTATCACTGTGAGGTGCTTGAATATTGACTATCTGTTTTGACACAATATCTTGACCTGCTGCTACCTTTAGACCATTCAACCCCATAGTGAGCACGCAGCTCCTGAACTCTAATCTATTGTACCCATGGCATGGGATGGTTTCCTGGTGAAGAAAGAGATGATGCTGGCTGTGTCAGCATTCTCCTCAGTATATCTTTCTTTGTCTTCAAGTCCATTCATTGCTGTTTGGCTGCGGATGTCTCTGCAATGAAAAAGAAGCCTGAAATGTGCCCTTGTATACCTAATAAAAACAGAAGTTGCTGGAAAAGCTCAGCAGATCTGGCAGGATCTATGGAGAGAAATCAGAGTTACTGTTTCGGGTCTGGTGACCCTTCCTCAGAATGGTTCGGTGAAAGGGTTGCCCAACCTGAAGCGTTAACTGTGATTTCTTTCCATAGATGGTACCAGACCTGCACCTGTTGAGCTTTTCCAGAAACTTCTGTTTTTGTTTCTGATTTACAGCATCCACAGTTCATTCGGTTTGTGTTCCTTATGTACCCATACTGAGGGAATGGTCTCTCTTTTGAATTTGTCTTGTTATGGTTCTTACATACACATCTGAGAGAAATTCCTTTTCCATCTTTCTCAGTTTGTTCTTTGTGGGGAGGTCTTTAAAATGACTTGGGACTCAATTTTGAGCAATGATGTATATATGCTCTACCTCACTCTCAGGGCGAGACCTTTCATGTGTCAAGCCACACAAAGTGTTGTTCTTTGATGATTTGGAGATGCCGGTGTTGGACTGGGGTGTACAAAGTTAAACATCACACAACACCAGGTTATAGTCCAACAGGTTTAATTGGAAGCACCTGATGAAGGAGCGTCGCTCCGAAAGCTAGTGAGCTTCCAATTAAACCTGTTGGACTATAACCTGGTGTTGTGTGATTTTTAACTTTGTTCTTTGATGATATCTTTGCAGAATGATTGCACTTTAAGCACATTTTATGCTTTCTCCTTTTGGCTGGATATGGTGTTGTAACTTTGTGAACATTTTCACAATTTGAACATAGTTTTCAATTATCTGACAGTGTTAATGAAGTTGCTGTCACTTTATTGTATCTGTTCTTGTGCTCTTACATACATTCTAGACTTGACTGGCAGAGTTCCCAATAGATAGCACACAATATCATGGCCTTCTGGTATAAAGGTACCTTCAGTCAAAAAGACAGTGAAATGTGTTCAGTCAATTATGAGAGCTAACATATCGGGCAACATTCAGACTAGTCCACACACACCCAAGAAGCCATAATTATAACCCTGGCAATTAACTGACACATTTGTATAGGCTGTTTCTGCAGCCCTGAGTTAAAGGATATATTCCTGTGCAATCTCTGGTAATATAAAAAGGCAGATTTAATTTAGACCTGATGATTGTGTATTTTCCAAAGTTGGATCATTATCTTTCATGAAGAGATGCCTAATTATCTATGGAATTGAAGTGCTTTCAATTAATTGACCAGGAATGGGTTCATTGGTTAGCCTACTAAATTTACATGTTGAAGCTGGTGGCACAATACTGTAACCTAGTGTTTGATGGGCTCACTATTTCCCTGGGATCTTTGACAGATTTGATATTGCCATTGGATTGAATTTGTGTTCTCCTTTGTACCTGTAATCAATATTAAGATGAATGTGATTTCTTACCAGTAAATAAGCTTCCCAACATTATATAAAGTCCATACTTTCTTGTGTTAAGGATCAAAGAAGGTTATTTACTTTCACATGCTTAACCTTGGAAATACTGCAACACTATTCAATTGTCCCACACATTCTTAAACTTGCAAAGATTAGGTTCAGAAGAAAGTGGAGCTTTACAGCTCAAATGATCTCAGTCTCTTTTGTGATAGGCCTCTAGTTTCTCAGATTAATTCAATGTTAAAATTTGAAATGAGGATTTCATACAGTGAGAAAGTCTGGCTATTTACCTAATCAACCTGTTCGATGAGGTTATTACATATCTCTGGAACAGAGCAGATTTGAACATGGGCCTCCTGACTCAGAGATGGAGACACCCCTACCAGTATTCTCTACTCCTACTCCGCACCTGGTATTGCGATGCAGTCTGCAAATCCAAGAACTAACCACGCCTGAGATTGTTTAGCTTCTTAGATCAGATGAAGTTAAAAGTTCACAACACCAGGTGATCATGCGACAGGTTTATTAGGAAGTACAAGCTTTCGGAGTGCTGCAAGTAGCTAGTGAGGCAGGATTATGGCTTGAAAGAAGTTCTGGGATTTACATATTAATCAATTGAAACCTGCATCCCCATTCTAAGTGATTGAAGACTTAGCAGCCATCTAGCTTTGTTCAATACATCGCATCAGAAGTATGACACTTTGATCTTTTACTATAAATTCTCAGTCCTATGATCCTGCCCCACTAGCTACTTGACGAAGAAAGCTTGTACTTCCAACTAAATTTTGTCCACCCCTGTCTGACTACGGCAGGTCCACATCATGGAGATCAGGTGAGATTGTGTGCTTTCAGACTAATACGGGTGCAGGCAGTGAGGGATTCTAAGCAAGTCTTAAGGATTCTTATAGTTGAAGTTCGAGGTAGTTGGTTCTCAGGTGAACTTGAAGTTAGAATTGATTGGAGGATCTCTGGCTTCTAATGCACTGCTAGTAATTGCCTTGGCTGCTTTACTGCATGGAACTCATTCTAATTTTCTTATGGAACTCAGCAAATGACTTCTTGCTGACTGTATATAAAAAAGGCCTCCTGAACATGTGATTGCACAAATTCCCAGTGTTTCCTCCAAATAAAAAGATGTCATGGGTGTGGATTCCAACATTGTGTGTTCTATTTCAACATCTTAATAGTCACACAATTCTGTTTGGATGGGGGGAGCCATCATAATATCATTGAATGTTAAATGTTCTAATTAACACGCAGAGTTTCAATGTTTCCTGTTGGCCATGTTGAAATAGAGACAGTTATAGTTATTTTGCAATGCTCCATCCAGAAATAATTCCCCAGATGGGCACAAATGTTCCCTGCGTTTAAGTATTTGCTTTTAGTCTTTGAACTGTCTGAAGGTCAAGTGTGAAAGGTCACAGGAATTTCAATGGCTATTTTAGTCAGCTGATTATGTTCAGTTATGTCTGAAAGTTTATCATATCTTGAGCCATGAAAGTATAATTCATCATCACACTTATTTTTAGTCCTAAGTATTTTTCAAAAGCACAGACTGCTATTACCAATTGTAAACAAAGCTTTAGTGAGCTGCTCGAATATTTGCTAGTTTTCTATTCTGAGACAATCATTAAGTATTGTTTTCTTACAGTCAAGATTAGAGAGGTGCTGGAAAAGCACTGCAGGTCAGGCAGCATCCGAGGAGCAGGAAAATCGAAGTTTTGAGCAAAAGCCCTTCATCATTGTATCCTTACAGCCTATTGCTACATTTCAACCATCTATTCCCAAGTAAGTAAGGAGGTTTTGCAGCTTGTTGGCTCAACAAACAACACCCACACTCTGCGAGGTAGGCAAAACCATGGGCAGAGCTTTGAGATGGAGAGCTGACATCGTTTTGGGAAGGCATCTGATCAACAAGTTAATCATGCAATGGTGAGTCCAGCAGAGAGTAAATTAAGGCACTAAGTATGGTCTTGCTGACTGATAATTGCCGGCCAATCAGTGGCCAGCAGTTCTTGTGCTCAGCAGAAGCACAGGAAAGGCTCTGGCTGATTGGAGAAAACAATGCATTTTCAGAGTCAGCGGATTGTGCATTGCCCTGGCTCTCAGGTAAACAATATTGACCTGAAATTTCATTGGGATGGGCTGGAGGCAAGGTGCAGGGGGATTCAACACCAAGAATATATGTGTCTTCAGCAGCCCCCACTCTCATCCCAATGTCTAGTTCCTCAACAAGTTTTCATCGATAGACTCACCCCAGCCCAGAAGTGAGAAATTGAGGGCAAATCCATCAATCACATAGCATGCATTAGTCTGCTGGCAATGGAAGAATTGATTCTGAAACTGGCAAAGTTAAACTTTTTACAACTGTTTAATCGCCAAGTTTTATTCTGAGGAAGGGTCACTGGATCTGAAATGTTAGCGCTGATTTTAGATTGGATTTCTGACAGTATGAAAACAGGCCCTTTGGCCCAACAAATCCACACCAACCCTCTGAAGAGTAACTCACCCATTCCCCCTGACTAATGCACCTAACACTATGGGCAATTTAGCATGGCCAATTCACCTAACCTGCACATCTTTGGATTGTGGGAGGAAACAAGAGCACCCGGAGGAAACCTACGCAGACACGGGGAGAATGTGCAAACTCCACACAGACAGTCGCCTGAGTCAGGAACTGAACCTGGGTCCCTGGTACTGTGAGGCAGCAGTGCTAACCACTGAGCCACCATGCCACCCCTCGCAACAGATGCTGCTGAGCTTTTCCCAGCAATTTTGTTTTGATTTCCAGCATCTGCAGTTCTTTCAGTTTTTATTTGTTCTGTTTGTGTCAGCTTGCTGTATACCTCAGAGTAAGCCAAAGATGAATCCTGTTCAAACTCATTATTTGCTCTACTTTAAAACATCTCAGAGCTTGCAGGAATGGCAACACACAGGTAGAAGTTTTCTGCTTATTCTGGTTGTGAGCTGTGTGGGAAGAGTACTTAACTGGGTGGGAGGGTTTGGTAACAGCAGAATTAAGTTCTGCAGAGGAAGACTTTCTGACCCACTAACAATAGAGATGCTGAAGAGGCCAGTTAAATAACCACTTAAAGTCTTATGCTGCCATTGTTAGTATCAACCCAGCTACACGTGGACCTGTCACCATCCATATGCTTGGCAGCTTAAACCGTGTGGCCAGCATCTCACTTCTGGGCTGGGGTGAGTCTTGTTGAGAAATTAGACATTGAGATGAGATTGGGGGCTGCTGAAAACGCATATATTCTTGGTGTTGAATCCCCCTGCACCTTGCCTCCAGCCCATCCCAATGAAATTTCAGGTCAATATTGTTTACCTGAGAGCCAGGGCAATGCACAATCCTCTGACTCTGAAAATGCATTGTTTTCTCCAATCAGCCAGAGCCTTTCCTGTGATTCTGCTGAGCGTAAGAACTGCTGGCCACTGATTGGCTGGCAATTATCAGTCAGCAAGACCATACTTAGTGCCTTAGTTTACTCTCTGCTGGACTCACCATTGCATGATTAACTTGTCGATCAGATGCCTTCCCAAAACGATGTCAGCTCTCCATCTCAAAAGTCTGCCCATGATTTTATCCACCTCAAGATATTTATTGTAAAATTTGTGCCAGCACTTAACTTTCCAGGCCCATCTAGTGGATTGAGCAATTAAACATGTGTAGAATGCTCGGTCAACCAGAATAATTAGACTTCCAGTACAGTACCATCCTCCTGAACTTACCCAAACTACAATCTGTGTGGCAAGGCCCAATCTTGACCAGTCCACCATGAATTTAAGCCCTTAAGCAGACATTCATTTTAGCTCCAGTCAGGATGAGAAAAGGTTGGCCTACCCACATGGTTAAGCATTGCATGCAGTTTGGGGAGGAAAGGTGGTCCCTGGGTCTGTACTAATTTGTAGGGCTTGGGTCCAGGCTGAATTGGGGGTGGTGGTGGTGCTGGTGATGGTACTAACCCTAACCCCCAAGGTCCTTGCTTCTGATTCTCCTCCCCCTCTTCTCATGAACCTGCAAGACCACACCATCCTCTGAATACTTACTTTTCCAGTGGGTGATCTTTTATCTTCAGAGTCCAGTGGGGCTGATGTCCAATCCATAGGAGTTGTCATGGGTGCTGCCAAGTTCTTGAGCTGCAAGCTGATTGCACAGCATCACTTGGTGGCTGGCAGTTCCTTGACCCTATGATCTACATCTGGCAGAAAGCTGACTGGAACTCAAACAGCAAAAGATCAGATGGGATTCCCCATCTCTCTAAGTCACAGGTTTCCCTCCAGGAAACTTGCCCTCTACAGGCAGATTCTGCATATAATGTTACAATCAGGAGAAGACGGTGGTCATAGACCTTTATTCTCTTCAGTGTACTGTGATTCAATCAATTGTTCATTTTATGACTGAGCAACATGGATTCTTTTTGTTAACCAAATGATTGAAAGGGTTTGTGGCAAAGGAAAGTATATGATATTAAGTCACATGATCTCATGAAGCGCAGAACTGGCTGGAGGGACTAAATGGCCCCTATCTAATCCAATGATCTTACATTTCAAAATTCTCCCCTATGTTTTAGCCAGTTATCTTAAATCTATGTCCTCTGCTTTTGAACACTTCTGCACATTGAGACAGTTCCTCCCTAGCAAAATCCTTCAATTATTTTGAACACCTCTATTGAATCTCTCATTAATCTTCTTCGACTCAAAGATGGCAATCCCAGATTTTCTATCTCGCCACATAACTGAAGTTTAAAAGAAAAGTTAAAAAGCCATCTTATTCCAATTGAACATGTTCTGTAAAGATACATATTGCACTGATTAAAAAAAAATCTATTGTGCTGATCATGAATACAGTCCATAATGCTATAAAGTTGTAAATTCTCCTGAGAGTTCGTCTGATAGAACTGGTCTCCTGCTGAGTTTGATAGGACCAATTGAAACGACTTGATAGCAAAGCTTAATGACTATCTACTCAAGTTAATTCAACTGTTCGACATAGCCAGAGGCTCACTAGGCAGAGGATGTGAAAATCATCTCATTATTTTTACCACCTATATGCTTATTTAAGCTGGTGAGCTGGATAGCTTCACTAAGCCAGTTTGGTTGTCAAAGTGATGTTGAGAAAAAAGAATTAGAGCAGCTGGGAGATGAAACTCCCTTTAGATATATCCCACTACCACAGATTAGGTCACAAAGCAAATAAACTTTCCACCTCAGAAAAGCAGCAGGGGTATTGGGAAGCTACATGCAAACACCACGTGTAGCATCAAGGCTGCTGTCACGACTAATTGGTTCATTCATCAGTACACATAAAATTTTATTTTAACATTAAGATTGGTTTCTCAAGAATCAATTCTTT
Organism: Chiloscyllium plagiosum; assembly: GCF_004010195.1. Classification (NCBI taxonomy): domain Eukaryota; kingdom Metazoa; phylum Chordata; class Chondrichthyes; order Orectolobiformes; family Hemiscylliidae; genus Chiloscyllium; species Chiloscyllium plagiosum. Next base: position 7,185,570 of record NC_057729.1, on the reverse strand, counting down.
AATTTACTTTCTAACACTTCAATCTTTAACCTTTTAAATTATCTCCACACACGACAGGGAGAGTTGTAAATAGAATGAAAGAGGGCTATTCATGACTTGAGGACATCCTCAATCAATTTACAGTTGATGGATTTGAGTGCAGCTGAGCTGATCATGGGAAATGGAGTAACCAATTTGCACACCCCAAGATGCCACAAACATCAAGGGCCAAATAATCTGGCATTTGTTCAGGTGTTGCCTCAGGAATAAACATTCTATTCATCATTTCCTGATTCAACGAGAGGAGAAATGTTATCTGAGTCATAGCTGCCACTGCTAGTTTGACAGATAAATATTTTTCAACTTCGGCAGTGAACCTTTAACATCTGTGCTGAGTACGTTATTAGGTACAAGAGTTTTAAAACCGGCTGCTACCTCAGGCAACGACATGAAAATAAGAACTTTTATTTTGTTGTAGGTCAAGGGGCTTGACTAAATAGCAGCATTTTTGGAAATGAAAAATAGAACGTAACTCAAATAAAATCAGAAATTGACAGAGATATTCAAGCAGTCTGACAGCATTTGTGAAGAGATAAATTGAGTCAATGGCTGAAGTTTTCTTGTATCCTGGTTAATGGGTTGGCAGGTGGATCTGAGGGCAAAATAGTGGGTGAATATATTGTGTGAAAGCCTAATGTGACCAAGGCACATACGAATGTTGCCAAAGGCAGTTGTAGGGTAAAAGGCAACTGAGTCCTACAAGGAAGCAATTGCCAGACACTTTGTGCAGCATTTGAAATTTGACCAGGTTGTACATGAAGGATGAAGATTCAAAGTCTCAGAGGTTATAAGGAAGCGAGAGTCCAGTACCAGTCCAGTGTTAGCAGCTATACGTAACTTTTTTGAGCTAACATTTCTGAGTGAGTAAATAAGTCGCTATTCTTTCATGGGATTTGGGCATCACAAGACAAAGATTTGCCCATAACATGGCCACAATCATTCCAGCAATGTTTGTGGTACATTTTTAAACCGCGAAGGTGGCTCCAATCCTGGTCAGTGTTCCTAATATGATAAAGTTCTGTGTAAGAATTCCAAATCAAACAAGCATGTTAGAATATACCCATGGGAAAACTTTATCAGTGCTTAGAATGCAACAACTTTTAGTCCACTAGGTGGTCCGAGGTGAACATTTGAAATGTGGCTGAACATGTGATAGGTTGAACTTCCGTTTGTCACTGCCCATTTTTAAACAGTTAACATCAGTTATTGAAAATGCCAGCATGAAATAGATGTATTTGTGACACAATGTGGTAAAATGAAAGACAATTAAAAAGGTGCAAGTGAACCGTGATTTGTTTTTGGGTACTGGTTCCAATCAAACAGCCAAATTGTGACCGTAAGTGTGTATCATCTCTAACATAGCCTAAGTGAAGAGCTTGAATTACTACAATTGATACAGGATGGGTTAGAACACCTTTAGAGGTAACTGAGAGGCTCAGGTCTGGATTTTCAAAAACAAAATGAAGATGTCAAATCCCTTGCAAAGGAGACTGAGTTTTAATGGAATTTGGTGACCCATTGTGCTACTAATGTAATAATAACAATATTGAAATTCATGGTAAATTGTACTAACTGCATCTATTGGATGTGTTGCTCAGTGGTGCAGTCTAATAACCAATAATTACTTCATATTAATCCTGGGGTTTGGAGTATAAATTTTATACATGTATTTTCTTTTGTTTTCTTTTTTTGAACTTTGTACAATAAGGTTCACTTTATTTGTTCAACACAGTTGAATATTATGGTTTAATTATTTTAGGAAGTAACTGGGATTTCAAGCATTAAATAATTTAAGCAAAAAGATTACTGCTGCCAAACCAGATAGTAATATAAATGTGGTGATCTTGTCTGAGACTGTAAAATAATTTAGCGGTCTCACCAGGGATTGTGACACACTTACAGCTCAATGACTATTTCTGTATATAGAGAGAACAGACAAATTGAACACTAAGAAACAACCTGACAGATATTTGTTTGTTTAGAATGATTATATTTAAAACAATGTCTTCCATTTAAAAGGCCAAAAAGAAATAGAACTCAAAAATTTGATCTCTCTGTGTTTGAGTGGTTTGTCTGGTTCATTGTTTATTCTATACTTACTTTATTGCTTATGTCTGTGGCTGGAAGTTCGAAGATCAGACAGGAAATGTTCCAGAAATTATTTAGGAAGACTTTGTGTATGTTAAAACACCTGTAAGTTCTGAGATATTTTAAAGTATTATTATACATTGAATTAGAATAATCTCTATTATTTTGAGATAACGAAAATACACTGCAATCCGGTACAAACATAACACAAGGATCAGATCTCAACTTATATAGTTGTTGAAGGATAGTGGTAACAAATTTCTATATTTATCTCAGTACTCCTCAGTTCAGAAGGTGGATGGAAATTTACCCAGGGTTTCTAATTACTACCCAGTAATTTTTATGAAAAAGTGAGAAAGAATTGACACCAGGTGAGGACAGTCAAAGATCTGTTAACTCATACCATCTGAGATCACTGACTGATGAATGGTTGCTTGGATGTAGTAGACATTTAGGAGCACTTACAAGAATAATAGTAGATTACAACACCAGAAAAGCTGGCCAACTCATAGCTGTTGTGTTGTGATCTCTAATGATTTTGTGCATAGAATAAAAAAAAACTGTCAGACTAGTCAGATCCCAGAATGAAACCTTGTTTAATAGGCCATAACTTTTTTTTTGAAATTTGGTTATGATTGTGCTCAGTCACTCAATACATGAGTTTTCCAATGCACTTTTAACTAAGTGCTCACATTCATTACAGAAATGAACAAAAACAAAGCTTTCTATAAGGCAATTTGATCATTTTCTTATGAACAGCAATAGAACGATTCAATCCTTTCGTTCAGCAATATCCTTTACAGACACTCAACCCTAGTGTTGTATCAATGCTATCTTCACATTAAAATACCTCACCAAAGTGACAAGGTTATTAGAATTTCTTTTTCGAGATTTTCTGCACAGTCAGGAAATGTGATTTGTTCCTCCCAAGACCTACAGACAAGTAAAAGAATGCATTGACTATTACATCACTTCAACTACATAGAGTTTGCTCAAACAACCAATCAAGTATTTCCAACCCTGACAAGTCGAAGATGTCCATACAGTAAAAACTATATTTCTGCTGGAACAGATTTTACTTCTCTGAACTAAACCCACTTGTTGTTCCTAGCTGTCTGTCTTTCCTGTACATCATAAAAGTTCAACTTCTTGCGCACCACAGCAATTTTTATCTCCAGGTAACTTGCTAGTTATTTAACTGAAGTCTCTTGTTTTCTTGTTTTAGTTCACTATGGAAAATGACTTTCAGAACATTTCTTGAAAAAAAACCTTCATAGAACTAAAATTAAAAATCCATTTTAAATCTACATTAAAGCCAAGTTCCCAAAATAATAATATTATGAACTTCTATAGGACATAGAAATGCACAGCACAGGAACGGATCATTTGGCCCACAAAGTCAAGCTAAACATGATGCCAAATTAATCTAATCCGTCCAGCCTGCCCTTCGTCCATATCCCTCCATTACTTGCATGTTCATGTGCTTATCTAAAAGTCCCTTAAACACCCCTGTCATGTCTGCCTCCACCGCCATCCTGGCAGCACGTTCCACTCTCCTACCACTCCCTGTGTCAAAATCTTGCCCTCACATTTCCTTTGAACTTCCCGCCCCCCCCCCACCTTAAATGCATGCCCCCTTTGATCACACTGGACCACCAGATTATGTCTAAATAAAAAGACAACAGGTATGTAACCAAGGTTACTTCATGTTATGCTGCATTTAACTGAATTTTGATGACTTTAATACAAATAATGGCGCATCTTGAATTTCATGGTAATGCTACATCTATGATTTTGCATTCAATTTACAATTCAAGAGAAGGAGAATCTTATGACCAATGTGACTTGTGTAATCCAATAATTGCCTAGCATTTTGTATCACACAGTCATTAAGGCAGTGAGAAGCTAATTATCATAACTCCACCCTTGTGAAGATCAATAATATTCTCAACTTGTCACTGTAAGTGCAAAGTAACGGTACTGGTAAACTGACATGGGCCTGATTAATGCATTTAAAGAATCTATCAGTGTTTCAATTTTTTCCCAACTAAAACTGCAGGAAATTACTTTGGTTACTTGCTGGGAGATTTATAAGCATTTCATTACGTTGGTAAATTAGTCATCAGTTCTTCAGATTGTGTTATAATTTAATGGATGTATTTAAAATGTGGCTTGTGGCTGTAGCATTGTAAATCCTGAAAGAGGTTGGCCAGGTCTGTTTGTGGAACTAATAGGATCAACAGACAATTCAAAGCCAGTAGGTTTTTATTATCACTGGTGGCTCTGTTTCTGTTTCTGTTCCTTTTGTCCAAAAGGCCTGATAAAGTAGCTGTCTGCTCTGAACCCTACTTCAACAATCAATATTAAAAATCACACAACACCAGGTTATAGTCCAACAGGTTTAATTGGAAGCACACTAGC
>NC_057729.1:7157396-7180994 GCF_004010195.1 Chiloscyllium plagiosum | reverse complement strand
AACCTGGTGTTGTGTGATTTTTAACTTTGTACACCCCAGTCCAACACCGGCATTTCCGAATCATGTCAACAATCAATGACAGCTTGAGGAGCTGTAAAAGAAGACTTTGGATTTAACGCTTAACAGATAAATTAATGTAACTACAATTGCTGTATATCAAATAAATCATAAGCATAAGGATAGACTGCAGAACAACACTGAAGATCTCCCAATGAATCTAGGCCAGGGTTCACTCTCATTTATCTGAATGTGGGAGACAGGGTAGTGGAAGCAGATTCAACAGTGACTTTCAAAAGTGAACAAGATATATACTGGAAAAGTTGAAAATGTGTTGCAGCAGGTCAGGCAGCATCCAAGGAGCAGGAGAATCGACGTTTCGGGGCATGAGCCCTTCTTCAGGAATATACTGGAAAATGTCATGCTTATAAATCAATGGAGAAAGAGTGGTGATATTGGAATTGTTTGGAAAATTCTTTGCAGAAACAATGAGCCAAATTATTTATTTCTGTGAACACGTTACATTAATTCACAACCATTGTGATAATTTGCTTGATATTTGTCAATGCGATATGGGTGTCTGTGGCAAGGCTCGCATTTATTTGGCCATGAGAAGATGGTGGTAAGCTGTATTCTTAAACAACACAATAAAACAAATTAGGAGCAGGAGACGATCATTATGCCTCTTGAGCCTGCTCCACTATTCAACAAGACTGTCGCTGACTTGGTAGTGGCCTTAAGTCCATATTCCAACCACCTTCAATAGCTTTTGACTCCCTTGCTAGTCAAGAATCTAGCTCCCACTGCCTCCAAATATCCAAAGTCTATGCCTCCATCAATCTCTGGGAAAGGTAGTTCCAAAGAATTTTGACCCTCAGAGAAGCTATTTCTCTCAATCCAACCAAGACCCCTTTGTTGTAATTTTTATAACATACTCTGAGGATTTAGAAGAGCAGATAGAGCACTAATAGACTGAGAGGTGAGTTAAACACAATGGCATTAAGCTCTCAGAATTGTTCAGGGATTCAGGTTACTTCTATATTCATTAACATGTCTGGAATTAACATCCCAACCACTGAAATTACATTCAATTGCATAATATTGTTATCCAATTACAGGAAACATATTTGTTCAAACACCTGACTGTTTTGTATAAATGTATAAATACAAAGTGAATATCTGGCACTGTCCCTTGTTTCTTTCCAGCTCCAGTGAGTAAATTATTCATTGGTCACTTTGTTCCTTGAGAAATAAGCTGGTTCGTTGCCCAAATGCTTCCAGTATTAGGACCGTAAGTTCTTGATGTTCAGATCCTCATGTGATAAGGCACACCCGAAAGAAGCAATCTAAACAGCATTGAGAAATACAGACAGTGTGAGCATTGCATGAGTGTTTTTGCACCAGAGGGAAGTTATCAGTGCACATTAAAGGTGAATGGAGTGTAAATGGTACAAACAGCTATCTCCCGACCATGTCCAGTCAATTATTCACCTTTCACAGGAAAGAAAGTTAACATTCACCGGCAGTGCTTTTGATTGTGCATTAACAAGCAGCACAATAAGTCCTGCAGATCCAGCCCTGTGTATTAAAGTTAAGAGCATTGCAAAGAAGCTTATAGGAGCAGGAGAAGATCATTATGCCTCTTGAGCCCACTTCACCACTCAGTAAGACTGTAGCTGACTAGGTTGTGGTCTCAAGTCCATATTCCCACTACCAACAATAACCTTTGACTCTCTTGTTAGTCAAGAATCTATCACCCACTGCCTCCAAATCTTCAATGCTTATGCCTCAAATCAATCTCTGGGAAGGATAGTTTCAAAGATTCTTGACCCTCAGGGAAGCTATTTATCTTGTTCAATCAAGTTCCCTGATCCATCCCGTGTCTAAGGGCTGCATCCCAGGGGGTAATGAAGGACAAACAGATACACATTGTGTTACTTGGTACATGCATGTCAAGTGATATGAAGAGAAAGAGCCCACATCACTTGCACATGGCAGCATTGGAAAAAGGAAGAACTGGTCCTGGGTTATGGAGGATGTACCTCCCCAGATTGCAGCAGGATAGGCTTTCACCTGAGGTATAAGCACTATGAGAAGGCCCTGACTAATGATAATGTGCCAAATACTGTTCATTCCTCCCGTTACTTCACAAATCAGGATGTCTGTTGCCAGTCGATGAACTCAGCAACATTGTAGCTTTGAAAAGTCTGAGAAGAGGAAAAAGAACAAGGAGGAGAAAAAGAAGGGAAGATCAACAGAACAGAATCCAAGACAAGAAGATCATGGGGCTGCATAACCAAGTCTCACATGAATAAATGAAATAGAGTACTTCACAACACAGAGCAGTCTACTGAGAAATGGTATACAGAAAGAATTCTAGCGACCTCCAGATGAGTGAACAACAAGGCAAGAAATGTCTTTGCATGATGAGAGAAGCTATTACCTACATCCACTTCATCCTCCAGGCAGATCTGCAGTAACTCAGCTGGGGGCGGTGGGGTGGTGCGGGGGGTGGGGGGGGATGCTATACTTGCAGGGCTGAAAATCACAGAAACATTGAACTTCCTGAACACTGGCTTGCCTGAAGCTTCAGCATCAGACTTGTACAGCATTTCTCAACAGGCAGCTCGTGTGTGCCCTTCTGAGGTTATCAGTTCACTTCACAGGAAATTAATTTGGTTTGTCTGGCCTGTCATGGGCCCAGAAGGTCATAATGCTCCCTTAGCTACAAGGGATTGTCAATTGCACACCTCTAGCACTCTGAGCTCCCTGGCTTGATCCATCATGATTCCTGACCAAACAGGGACTTCAATCCCCCAATGTCCATCTGTGACCACAGGCAACAATTCTGGCTTCCTTCTCTGAAACTGGATTCACAACTTCCTGTCCCATAGACCACAGTCATTAAGGATTGGTGACAATACCTCCTCCATGCTAATCTTCAACATCGGTGCCCGGCAAGGCTGTTTACTCATCCCCATGACTGTATGGCCAGATTCCACACCAACTCCATTTACAAGAAATTCTCAGTCTTCCTTTATGTTACTGGCTAGCTTACCCTCATATTTAATCTTCTCCTTCCTTATTTCTTTTTGCGTTGCCCTCTGTTAGTCTTCATAAGCTTCCTAATCCTCTGGTTTCCCATTGCCCTTCACCACATCATACACTTTCTCAATTGCTTTTATACTATCCCTGACTTCTTTAGTCAGCCATGGTTGCCTCATCCTCCCTGTACCATGCTTCCTTTCTCTCAGGATGAATCTTTGCAATGTCTCCTGAATTACTCCCAGAAATTCCTGCCATTGCTGCTCCACTGCCTTTCCTATTAGGCTCCTGTCCCAGTCAATTCTACCCAGATCCTCCCTCATGCTGCTGCAGTTGCCTTTATTCAGTTGAAATACCATTATCTCTGATTTTATCTTCTCTCTCACAAATTGCAGAGTAAACTTGATCATATTAAGATGCTGTTTCCTAAAGGTTCCTTTACCTTAAGCTCCCTTATCAAGTTTGCCTCATTGCACAACATTCAATCCAGTATTGCCTTTTCCCCAGTGGTCTCCATCACAACCTGCTCCAAAAAGCCACCTTGTAGACATTCCACAAATTCCTTTTCTTGCAAATCACTATCAACCTGATTTTTCCAGTCCACCTGCATATTGAACTCCCCCATGATTACTGTAACTTTGCCTTTCCTACACATCTTTTCTATCTCCTGGCGTATTTTGCACCCCAACTCCTGACTACTGTTTGGAGGCCTGTACATAACTCCAACTATGAGTTTTTTTTTGTCTTTGCAGTTCCTCAATTCTACCCCCATAGATTCTACAGCATCTGACCCTACTTCATTTTTTACTCTTGATTTCATTTCATTTCTTATTGATACGGCAACCCCACCTCTTTCTGCCCAGCTACCTACCTTTTCGATAGGATGTGTATCCTTGAATATTTAGCTTCCAGTCTTGATCCCTTTACAGCCACGTCACTGTGATGCTCAACATGTCATACCTACCAACTTCGATCTGCGCCACAAGCTCGTTTACCTTATTCCTTATACTCCATGCATTCAGATGTAACACCTTCACTCCTGTATTAATCGTCCCTCGTCTCATTGTCATTCATTTGTCCAGTGTGCTTGAAGTTTCATTGTTAATCCTTTCCAAACATTCTGTCCTATTTGTGTCTATACTGGAGATTTTAATAACTTCTCCTGAGTTCTCAACTCTTACCTCCTCCTAATTTGGGTTTTCTAGTATTCTACAACTGAATCCTCTCCCCCCATTTAGTTTAAAGGCCAGCCTACAGCTCTAGTTATGCAATTTGTTAGGACTCTGGTCCCAGCACGGTTCAGCTGAAGACTGTCCCATTGGAACAGGTCCTTCCTTCCCCTGTACTGGTGCCAATGTCCCATGAATTCAAACCCATTTCTCCCACACCAATCTTTGAGCCACACACTTACCTGTTTAATCTTATTGACCCTGTGCCAATTAGTTCCTGACACAGGTAGTAATCCAAAGATTACCATCTTTTTGGTTCTGCTTTCTAATTTAGCTCCTCGCTGTTAATATTCCCTTCGCAGAATCTCTGTCCTAGTTTTATCTATGTCATCGGTACTTACATGGACCATGACCACTGGATCTTTAACATTCCACTCCAATTTCCTCTGCAGCCCAATTGAGATATCCTGAATCCAAGCACCAGGCAGGCAACACAGCCTTCGGGACTCTCGGTCCTGGTCACAGAGAGTAGTGTCTATGCCACTAACTATACTATCCCCAATTACAACAACATTTCTCTTCTGTCCCCCCACTGAATGGTTCCCTGCACCACAGTGCTGTGCTCAGTCGGCTCATCCTCCCTGCAGTCCCCATTCCTGTCCACACGGGGAACATTACTCTTGAAACCTGTTGGGCAAGAACAGGGGCTGAGGCTCCTGCTACTCTCCCTCCTAGATCCCTCTACCTGCCTCATACATAGCCACAGCCCTGCTGTTCCCGACCACTGGCTGAACTCACGCTAGTTAGTCTAAGAGGTGTGGCCGACACCTGAAACACAGCATCCTGGTAATCTCCCCCTCCCTGATGTGCCGCAATGTTTGAAGCTCAGACTCCAGCTCATCAACTCTGAGCTGGATTCCTTCCAGCAACCAACATTTATGACAGAAATGGTCACTAGGAACCAGAATGGGGTCCACCAGCTCCCACATCATGCAGCGATAACACATCACCTGACCCTCCATCCTTATTTTATTTAATTAGTTTTGATTTTGTTTTTAACTGTTTTTGTATCTCTGCTTATGCAAGTTGTAACCAATAAATAAGTTGTAACCAATAAATTAATAAGATTCATTTAACAGATTTAACTTTAGCAGACCCTTTACTAGTCAAGTAAATTACAGGCCTCCTGTGACATCACCTTTCAGTTTCCCACTCAGAATCAGAAACATAATCACCTACCTTCCCAGTACAGCATATCCCCCCATTCCACTCTATCCTCATTACCTTCTCAAAGAACTCCAATAGATTGGTGAAACATGATTGCCCTTTCACAAAACCATGTTGAAGTTGCCTGTTTATCCTGAACTTATCACCTTATGCTGTTTTTCTAACATCTTCCCCACAACAATGTTAAGCTAACCGGTCTGTAGTTTCCTTTTTGAATGGAGTTGAAATAGAAAATAGAAACTTCCTTAAATCGAAGGAATTGTAGAAAATTAAATCCAATGTATCAACGATCTCCCGAAACACTTTTTAAAATCCTCGGATGAAGTCCACCAAGATCTAGGCATGTGCCAGTCCACAGCTCCAACAACTTACTAAGTATCACTTCTTTACTGATGGTAGTTTTCTTATGTTCCTCTCTCCTTTCCAATTTCTAGTTTATAAATTTTTATCGGGCTGTTACTTTTGTCTTCCTCTGCATCTCCTCACTTACCGTTATTAATTCTCCAGGCTGATATTTGATCAACTTAATTTACTTCTTTCTTTGTTAAATGTGTACAGAAGCACATATTTTCATATTTCTGGTTGTTTATTTCTCATACTTTAATTTTTCTGTTATTCTTTGCTGTTCTTTATATTCTGCCTAATCATTTGACATGCCACCAGTCTTTACACAATGACATGTTTTACCTTAAATTTGATAATATTTTTAACCTTTCTTATTCACCATGAATACAGAGCCAGTCCCTTTGAATGTTTTGGCTTGTTTGCAATGTATTGACTCAAATATCACTTTACATGTTTGCTATTGCATTGTTATCAGCCCATCCTTTAACCTAATTTGTCAATTTACTTTAGCCAGCTTTGATCATTTCTCTTATTTATTTTTCTTTTTGAAAGTTAGCCTTTGATGCATTCCTCTATCCCTCAAACTGAATATAAATTTTAGTCATATTATGATCACTGCTACCTCGGGGCACTTTCATTGTGAGATTATGAATTAATCCTATCCCATTACACAATGACAAATCGATAATAGCCTGTTATTTGATCTGCTCCAGAAGATATTGTCATTTCCAGTCTCTTTATGTAGATTAAAGTCTTCCAACATTGTTGACTTCTGACAAGCTTGTACTGTTTTTTTTATTTCTGCTACTCCCTACAGTGTGTTAGTTTTACAGAATCTGTACATCACTCCCACAGTGATTTTATCATCTCTACCTAAGATACTTCCACATCCCAATTTGCCAAAACTCAGATCATCCCTCTTTGTTATGCTAACACCTCAGCCATCCCAAAACCTTTTCCGAGCTTCCTGTTCATCTGTGCTTACTGTACCTTTAGTATTCTGGTCCTAATCCCTGTCATTTTGCTAACCATATCTCTGTAATACCTATCAAAACATATATATTTTACCTGGGCTTCAAAACATAATAATTGCATGGAAAAATTCAGTCTACAATTAAGCAGAGGTTCCAAATGCTTTTGGCCCACACTTAGCCTCAGAAATGAAAATTCCACACCTTATTTTTAATCTGTCCCACAAGAGAAAACATGCTTATAGCATTCACCCTGTCAAGTCTTCTCAGGATCAAATATATCTCAACAAGATTACCTCTTACTCTTCTAACTTTCAATGCATGTAGCATTAATGTATCCAACCTTTCATGATACTCTAACCCTCTCCGTCCCAGGTGAACTTCTTGAAATGCTTGTAAGGAGACAATGGGGACTGTCGATGCTGGAGAAGTCAGAGTTGATAAAGTATGGCACTGGAGAAAGCAAGGCAGGTCAGGCTGCATCCAAGGAGTGAGAGAATTGACATTTTAGGCAGGATTCTTATTCAGGACTCGAGAGGGGGAAAGGGGGTTGAGCAATAATTGGCAGGGGAAAGGAGGGATGGGGCTAGGGGAAAGGTAGGCGATAGGTGATAGCGATAAGTCGGTGGGAAGGGTGTAGCGGATAGGTGGGAAGAAAGATGGACAGATAGGACAGGTCAATAGGGCAGTGCAGAGTCAGACAATTGGATCTGAGATGTGGTGGGGGTAGGGGAGATTTGTAAACTTGAAATGCACTTACATCCTTTCTTAGATGATATTCACATGATATGATATTCATATATGTAGCCTTAGCAATGCTCTGAAGAACTGCAGTAAAATATCCCATTTTTATATTGCATTCTGTTTGCAGTAACTGACAACCTTTGGAGTCTGTCAGCTCTGGGCATAGACAGTGTGCAATTAGGGATGGATTTCTAGAGCCAGTGTTGATGAAGGAAGTACAATGCATTTGCAGATGACTCTAAACTTTGAAGAACAGCAAATGTGAGGAGGACAGTATGGAGTTGCAAAAGAACATTGACAAGTTGGTGAAGTGGGCGGTTAGGTGGCAGATGAGGTTCAATTCAGAGAAGTGTGAGGAGATGCACTTTAGTTGGAAGAATATTAAAAGACAATACAAAATAGAAAGTACAATTCTAAAGGGGGTTCTGGAGAAGAAGGATCTGGATTTATATGTGCACATGTCATTGACGTTGGAGAGCACAGTTAAGAAAGCATTGTTTTCAGTTTTATTGAGAAGGATTTAAAATACAAGAGCGGGAAAGTGATGCTGAACTTGTATAAGACCCTTGTTAGAACTCAGTTTGAGTATTATGCTCAGTTGTGGGCACCACATTATACGAAAGATGTGAATTCAGTGGAGAGCATGCAGAAGTGAGTTACAACAATTTTTCCAAGAATGAGAAACTTGGGTTATGAGGATAGGTTGAAGAATTTGGGAGTGTTCTGCACAGAGAAAAGAAGGCTGAGAGGAGATTTGATAGACATATTCAAAATCATTAGCAAGCTGGATAGAGTAGATGGGAATAAGCTGTTCACACTTGTGGCAGAGAAAGAATGAGAGAGCATAGATTTAAAGTGATGAGCAAAAGAAACAAGATAGTTGTGAGAAAACTTTTTCACAGAGCGAGTAGTTAGGGTGTGGAGTGCCCTGCCTGGAAGTGTGGTGGATGCAGGTTTAATTAAAGATGTAACTAAATGAATATTTGGATACTAATGGTGGGCAGGGATATGAGGAAAAGGCAGGGGATTGGCACTGGGTAATCGAGCTGGTGCAGACAGTTCTATTATCCCTCTGTAATTCTGTGATTGCTAAGTCAAGATGACATGTAAAGGGGAACATGCACTTGGTGCTGTTCCTATTCTCCTCTGCTCCCTGTTCTTTCAGGTGGTAAATATAAAAGATGCTACTGAAAGAGATGAAGTACATCATGTGTATGGTCCACATTGCTGTGACTGTCTACATGTACGAGAGAGTGCATGTTTAAGATGGTACATAAAGTGCCAATCAGGTGGGTTACCTTACCACGGCTGTTGCTGAGATTCATGACTATTAGAGCTGTAGTCATTTAGACAAGTGGTATTCTATCACACTTCTGATCCATTCCTTGTAGAATGTAGGCAGGTAATGAACAGTCAGGAATTGAGTTCTTCATGACAGGATACTCAGCTGTTGGTCTTCCTCTGGAGTCACTGCATTTGTGTGACTAGCCCAGTTAAATTTCTGGTCAATGATGACCTCCTTGATGTAACATAAATGTAGTACATGATATTGTACAGAATCATAGAAAATGTAGGCTTTATTCTCGACCTGTAGTGATTGCTGTTACACAGGGGATAAACGCTTTGTAATTTTGATTGTGTCCATAGTGTCCCTGTGGATGCTGATTGGGGAGAAAGAGAAAACTTGATTAGCTTTTTCAATGACCTGACAGGCACAATGGGACAAATGAAATCCTCGGTTGCTGTATGATTCAGTGATTTTATGTTCATTTAACACAATATGTTACAATGTGATACAATACATTACTGTAGCAGTTCAAGAAGGCTGTTCATCACCACTTTCAGAAGGACAATGTGGGATGGGCAATATTGCTGATCTGTTCATGAAAAAGAAACACAATTGGCTATGTAAAATGCTCTTTTAAAGCAGAGTCTTACTGCCAATATTCCAAAATATGTCTCTCTAACTGCCAAAGGACAATGGTTTCCTGAACATGCTTTCCAAATCTGGCTACAGGATTATTCTTGGCTCGGTGATGGCCGATTTTGCCAATGCATGTGTAACCATGCACAGGATAATGAGAATGAGAAAATAACATAAAGAGGCCATTTAGTCTCTCAAGACTGCCCCACTATTGTAAAAGGTCATGGCTGTTTTGCCAAGGTCTCATCTCCACTTTCATATTACTTCCTCATAGCCCTCAGTTCCTCAGTATTTCAACAATCTCTCTCCTTCCTCTTAAAGTACCACAATTCTCAAGGTAGACAATTCCAGAAATTCATTATTCTCAAGAAGAAGAAATTTCTTCACTTTTCAGTGTTAAATATTTCAGTCTCCTCTTAGTCTGTAACAATGTCCCCTAATTCAAGATTCTTTTACTAGTGAAAATATCTCAAAATCTACCCTGACAACCTGCCTTAGAATCTTATAAATTTCAGTAAGATCATTCTTCTAAACTCTAAAGGCTTGGGTCCTAAGTGATCATCCAAAGTGCAAATTCGCTGTCAATTACAATAGAGTTACCTCCTGAACATTCCCTAAAATTTGAAAAGGTTGCCTGATCATTGGAATCCAATGAAAAATCTCTGAGGAATCAGCGATAGAGTCATAGAGAGTCATAGTGTTATATAACATGGAAACAGACCCTCATTCCAACTCATCCATGCTGACCAGATATTCCAAATTAAACTAGTCCCAACATTTGGCCCATATCCTTCTAAGCCCTTCCAATTCATACCCCTATTCAGATGCATTTTAAGTGTTCTAATTGTACCAGCCTCCACCATTTCCTCTGGCAGCTCATTCCACATATAGAACATGGAACATCATGGCGCAATACAGGCCCTCAATGTTGCGCCAACCTGTGGAACCAATCTGAAGCCCATGGAACCTACACTATTCCATTATCGTCCAAATGCCTATTCAATGACCATTTAAATGCCCTTAAACTTGGCAAGTCTACAACTGTTGCAGGCAGTGCGTTCCATGTCCCTACTACTCTCTGAGTAAAGAAGCTACCTCTGACATCTGTTCTATGTCTATAACCCCTCAATTTAAAGCTATGTCTCCTCATGCGAGTCATCGCCATCTGAGGAAAAAGGCTCTAACTGTCCAACCTATCTAATCCTCTGATTATCATAGTTGTCTCAATTAAGTTGCCTCTCAACCTTCTCTCTAACAAAAACAGCCTCAAGTCTCTCAACCTGTCCTCATAAGACCTTCCCTCCATAGTAGCTAACATCCTAGTAGATCTCCTTTGAACGCTTTCCAAAGCTTCCACATCCTTCCTATAATGCAGTGATCAGAACTGTACATAATACTCAAAATGAGGTCGCAACAGAGTTTTGGACAGCTGCAGCATGATCTCATGGTTCCGAAACTCAATCTCTCCACCAATAAAAGCTAAAACACTGTATGCCTTCTTAACAACCCTATCAATCTGAGTGGCAACTTTCAAGGATCGATGTACCTGGACACCGAGATCTCTCCGCTCATCTACACTACCAAGAATCTTACCATTAGCATTCCTCAGCATTCCTGTTGCTCCTTCCAAAGTGAATCACCTCATACTTTTCTGCATTAAACTCTATTTGCCACCTCTCAGCCCAGCTCTGCAGTTTATCTATGTTCCTCTATAAGCTACAACATCCTTTGGCACTATCAACAACTCTACCGACCTTAATGTCATTCCCAAATTTACTAACCCATCCTCCTATACCCTCATCCAGGTCATTTATACAAATTACAAACAACAGTGGAACCAAAACAGATCCTTGTGGTACACCACTAGTAACTGAACTCCAGAATAAATATTTCCCATCTACCACCACCCTCTGTCTTCTTTCAGTAGCCAATTTCTGATCCAAACCACTAAATCACTCTCAATCCCATGCCTCTTTATTTTGTGCAATAGCCTACTATGGGGAACCTTATCAAATGGCCTTACTGAAATCTATATACACCACATCAACCGCTTTACCCTGGTCCACCTGTTTGGTCGCTTTCTCAAAGAACTCAATAAGGCTTGTGAGGCACAACCTATCCTTCACAAAACCATGTTGACTATTCCTAATCAACTTATTCCTCTCTAGATGATGATAAATCCTATCTCTTATAACCCTTTCCAACACTTTACTCACAACTGAAGTAAGGCTCACAGGTCTATAATTTCCAGGGTTGTCTCTACTCCCCTTCCAGAACACGAGAACAACATTTGCTATCCTCCAATCTTCTGGCAATATTCCTGTAGACAATGACGACATAATGATCAAAGCCAAAGGCTCAGTAATCTCATTCATGGCTTCCCAGAGAATCCTAGGATAAATCCCATCTGGCCCAGGGGACTTAACTATTTTTACACTTTCCAGAATTGCTAACACCTCCTCCTTGTGAACCTCAATCCTGTCTAGTCTAGTAGCCTGTATCTCAGCATTCTCCTCCACCACATTGTCTTTTTCTAGTGTGAATACTGATAAAACATATTCATTTAGTGCTTCCCCTATCTCCTCTGATTCTACACATACCTTCCCACTACTCTGCTTGATTAGATTAGAATCCCTACAGTGTAGAAACAGGCCCTTTGGCCCAACAAGTCCACACTGACCCTCCAAAGATAACCCACCCAGACCCATTTACCTCTGACTAAAGCACCGAACACTACGGGCAATTTAGCATGGCCAATTCACCTAACCTGCACATCTTTGGACTGTGGGAGGAAACCAGAGCACCCAGGGGAACCCTATGCAGACACGGGGAGAATGTGCAAACTCCACACAGTCAGCCGAGGCTGGAATTGAACCTGGGACCCTGGTGCAGTGAGGCAGCAGTGCTAACCACTGAGCCACCGTGCCAGCCTGATTGGCCCTGATCTTACTCTAGTCATTCTTTTATTCACGATATTCCTATAGAAAGCCTTAGGATTTTCCTTGATCCTATCCGCCAATGACGTCTTATGTCCCCTCCTGGCTCTTCTTAGCTCTATCTTTAGGTCTTTCATGGCAAACTTGTAACTCTCAAATGCCCTAACTGAGCCTTCACATCTCATCCTAACATAAGCCTTCTTCTTTCTCATGACAAAAGATTCAACTTTCTTAGTAAACCATGGCTTCCGTGCTTGACAACTTCTTCCCTGCATGACAGGTAAATACTTATCAAGGAGTTGCAATAGGTGGTCCTTCAATAAGAATCACATGTCAATTGTGCCCATCCCTGCAGTTTCCTTCCCCATCCTATGCATCCTAAATCTTGCCTAATCGCATCATAGTTGCCTTTCTCTCAGCTATAACTCTTGTCCTGCGATATATACCTATCCCTTTCGATTACTAAAGTAAATATAACTGAATTAAAGTCACTATCACCAAAGTGCTCATCTACCTCCAAATCTAACGCCTGGCCAGGTTCATCACCCAGTACCAAATTTAATGTGGTCTCGTCCCTTGTTGGCCTGTCTACATACTGTGTCAGGAAATTCCCTTGTACACATTGGACAAGAACTGACCCATCTAAAGTACTTGAACTGGAGTATTCTCACGCGATATTTGGAAAGTTAAAGTCCCCCATAACAACTACCCTGTCACTCTCGCCCCTATCGAGGTTCATCTTTGCTATCCTATCCTCTACATCTCTGGAACTATTTGGAGGCCTATAGAAAACTCCCAACAGGGTAACCTCTCCTTTCCTGTCTGTAATCTCAGTCCATACTACTTTAGTAAATGAGTACTCAAACGTCCTTTCTGCAACTGTGATACTGTCCTTGACTAACAGTGCCACACAACCTCCTCTTTTACAATTTTCTCTGTTCTTATTAAAACACCTAAATTCTGGACTGCATGGTGGCTCAGTGGTTAGTACTGCAGCCTCATAGCGCCAGGGAGCCAGTTTTTATTCCAGCCTCGGGTGACTATCTGCATGAAGTTTGTACGTTCTCCTGTGTCTGTGTGGGTTATTTTTCACAGTCCAAAGATGTGCAAGTTAGGTGAATTGGCCATGCTAAATTGCCCGTAGTGTTCAGAGATGTGTAGGTTCGGCGTAAAATGTAGAGTAATGAGTTTGGGTGGGATATTCTTCGAAGGATTGGTGTGGACTTGTAGGGATTCTATGCACACTCTATCTTCTGTGTGAAAATGTTGCCCTTATGTCCCTTTTAAATCTTACCCTAAATCTATGTCATCTAGTTTTGGACTCACCTACCATGGAGAAAAGACTTTGACCCTCATGGTTTTACAAACCTCTATAAGGTCACCCCTCAGCTTCCGACACTCCAGAGAAAACAGCCCCAGCTTATTCAGCCTCTCCCTACTGCTCAAATCCACCAACCCCAGCAACATCCTTGTAAATCTTTTCTGAACCTTTTCAAGTTTCACAACATCCTTCTGATAGGAAGGAGATCAGAACTGCACGCACTTTTCCAAAAGTGGCCTAACCAATATCCTGTACAGTTACAACATGACCTCTTAACTCTTACTCTCAATGCACATGATGACCACAATTTCCTTGTTGGCAAAACAGTTGAAAAAACAATAAACTAGATGACAATGCTGATAAAAATAGCAGTCAATAGGTTATTTGTATACATGTTCCCGACCCAAAGACTGAGTTGCACTATGATCTATATTAAGCACTTCTTATACAGGCTAGCTAATCATGTTAAGAACTCACAAATATGTTACAGCCATGCAATACCAAAAATAAATGCACAAATTCAGCAGGTAAGAAGCAAGTGGTGAGTGAAATATTAAGAGCTATAGATCCATGGAAATGGCATAGAATTACATATAAATGCCTGGACTGTATAAACTAACTGCCAATTGTAATGTTACTTACCAGTATCTGGCCTGTGGTATTGCAGATTGCAACTCTTCAGGAGCAGATCTAAGTTACTTGTAGATGAGTTGAGAATTCCCACCTCAACCAAGAAACTGAATAGCAAATTCGAGACACACACCATCCCACACTTTTCTTCATGTCTCGTCTCGCCTTTCTGCCAACCACCTTAAATTTGTGCATCCTGGCAATTGACCTCTAGGGGAAACAAATCATGCAGACCCACTCTATCCCAGTCTCTCATTAGTTTGTGCAGCTCAATTAAGACTTTTCCATTTCTTGAGGGGTTACTAACCAGGGGGATTTCTTTAAGGGAAGACTTAGTGCCTAAGAGGGTAGTGGAAGAGGGTGGTTGGTGACGGGAACTTATTGTTTGATAGGGTGGTTGAGTCAGAAACTCCTATAACACTTAAGCAGTATTTAAACATTCACTAAATCTCATCACAGTCACTGAGATTTTGGGCAAGAACTGGAAAATGAGAGAAATGTCATCAGATCGTTGTTGAATGGCATGGACATGATAGACCAAATATTTCCCTTCTCTTCTACAAACATCTATGAGTCTATAAGTCATCCCTTGGTCTCCTCTGTTCTAAGGAAAACAGCCCTAGCCCATTCAATCTTTCTTTTAACCTGGAATTTTCAGATAAATTCAAAATAACAGAATAATTACATTTCAGAAGAAAGCTAATTTCTCCATCATGCCTACACTGTAATATTGAATTAAAATTGCAAATGAAAATAACATTCCTACATTGCAAGCTCCAAAGCATACATAGATTTTGTCAATTCAGAATCTCACTGATAATCTGCTCCATGTGTGGAATAGAGCTACACTGGTACCTCTCTTACGGAGGTCGATAAAACCTTGAATTTCTATGGCAAAAAATAGACAGCAGCTCCCAGCATCAGTTCCAGCAGAATTAGGTTACGTGAAGACCACACATTCAAATTCTCCAGCACCCAGAACCGTTTCGAACAAAGTCCCCACCAGGTATTTGTGTGCTATTTTGGGCCTTCACTCAAATGAGCTGAAATTCATCAAAGACTGAGTTGTAAGGAAAAGGATCTTGTAATGTAGAAATTCAACGTCTATGTATCACACTCAGCAAACATTTCAATGCAGGCAATAGCCAATGTTTGCTGCCATGTTTTCCACGTACACTGTAGAACTGAAACACCATTGAAATAATTGATGATGGTTGATTTACTGGTGAATCTGTCGGACATAATATTCTCAGATTGATAATGACAGCTTTGCAATTGGCGAAGCAACCTTGCTTCTGCACTTCTCAATCTCTCAAAGAATAGATAATGTTACTGTCATTTCAAGAAAGTTTTTGGAAAAATTGCTTGGAGAAAACACAGTGGCTCATTGGTTAGCACTGCTACCTCACAGTGCCAGGGACCCGGGTTTGATTCCAGACTCAATGACTGTCTATGTGGGCGTCCTCCGGGTGCTCTGGTTTCCTCCCACAGTCCAAAGGTCTG
Source organism: Chiloscyllium plagiosum (assembly GCF_004010195.1). Lineage (NCBI taxonomy): Eukaryota > Metazoa > Chordata > Chondrichthyes > Orectolobiformes > Hemiscylliidae > Chiloscyllium > Chiloscyllium plagiosum. The sequence continues at coordinate 7,165,182 of NC_057729.1, read as the reverse complement.
CAGGTTGGGTGAATTGGCCATGCTAAAATTACACATAGTGATAGGTGCATTAGTCAGCGATAAATGTAGGGGTCTGAGTGGGCTACTCTATAGAGGGTCGATGTCAACTAATGGTCTTCCTCTACTATTGGTAGCCAAATAGGCTCTTCAAGACAGTAGGGGAAGGAGGATTGCTTATTAAAGTATGTTGAAAGCATTTGTTGGTTTTGTTCTAAGAGTACAAAAGAGGATTCAAGGCATCATTGTAGCACACCCATTAGCTCATTAAGTTTGCTTCTGCAGCACATACAAAAATAGTGATGGCAAGCCCTAGCATCTGATGTGGACCAGGTGGACAGTGGGTGTGCAGAAGCAAGTGTCCTGGGAGCAGCCTCTTCATTATTCTTGGAGTGTAGGCTGGTTTGTCATACTGTTAATCCAGTCAGAAGGCTGATGGCTCTATCTTCAACACAACTACAGAGAGAATTGAATTGTTGTCTCCATTTTAACGGGTTAGGGGAGTTATAATTATTTTCTCCCCCAGCCAGGCAGACTCCAGTGATGGCATCAGAACTGTGAGGGTAGTCTTTGCTGCTTTGATCAAGTCCCTCAAGGCTCTGGATGTGATGGCATCCTCTCCCATTATCCCCCTTCTAGGGAGTCATGTAGGAACTAACCTTTCCATAAGGCAGGACTTGCTATGCTAAGAAAAGATAAAGGTAAAGTCACCATAGTCTTACTAAACCATAGGGTTACTCTCTCCTTACAGAAAGATGACTGGTGATGGTTTAACCTGAGAGTCACCAGCCCTCTGGTGAGGGAAGAAGTTAAGGAGGAGAATCACTCACGGTCACCTCAGCCACTGTGGGAATTGAATCAATGTTGGTTACATCACTCTAGATCACAAACCAGCCAATGTGGGAAGGGGTTATACTGAAGGCAGAATACTGACAACCTGGAGAGCGGCATTAAATTGATCCTCTAATTGGCTCAATTCTCTCATTCTAATTTAACGGGCTTTTGAGCATTTCTAATCTTTCTGTCAACAAAAAAATGCTGAAAATTGCAAAGAGCATGGCAGTTCAGTGGTTTGCATGGCTGCCTCACAGTACCAGGGACCCAGGTTCAATTCCAGCCTTGGGTGGCTGCCTGTGTGGCATTTGTACATTCTCTTTTGCCTGCATGGGTTTGCTCCGGTTTCCTTCCACAATCCAAAAATATGCAGGTTAGATGAATTGGTCATGCTAAATTGTCGAAAGTTCCCAGGAATGTGTCGACCATGTGCATTAGTCTGGGGTAAATAGAGGGTAGGGGATTGGGTCGGGTAGGGGATTGGGTCTGGGAGGGATTCTCCTCATCGTTGTTGGGCTCACTGGCCTGTTTCCACAATATAGGGATTCTGAGTCAGGCAGCATCCCAAGAGAGAGTAAGCTAATGTTTCAAGTCGAGATGACTCTCAATCAGAGCAGTAATTTGCTTCTCTGATCTAATGTCTGTCCTTTATTTTGTTCCATCCTGTCCTGAGAAGCTGGATTTGACAAGTTTAATCCAGCTGAGAAGCAGAGCTAACATATATGGTGCAACTGTTTCAGATCTTAGATAACTTTATGACTTGACAAGACATGGCATGAAGTATCTGAATCTGGAAGTTCAATATTTCTGCAAACATTGGAGTCACACAGATAGTTGGGCAAAAATGACTATATTTGACATTTGGACCTGTTTGAACCAGCACCCATCCACTACCTGATTTTTCTACTCATTATTTCCATTTGGTTTCCTTCCCTTGGTTGGGCCCGCTGTTACTGAATTGTAACCACTCCAAGACCAGATACTCCAAGCCCGAATGATGACAGCAATCTTATGATACACATTGATTCGCAACATGCTGCTATGATGTTACTAAGGGAATACAGTACTGCCTGAGGTACATGCTCCTATTTCAGGGAAAATGCTAAATGAGAGCTTCATCAGCTCTCTCGCTTCAATATAAAACATCCTATTGCACTATTTTGAAAATGAGCAGTAGAAAGCTCCCTTGGCCTCTAATCAAAATGTATTCCTCAAACAACAGATTATCTGGTCATCATCTAGCTATTTGTGGGAGCTTGCTGTGCAGCAATTGCCTGACAGATCTCTGACATGGCAAAGGTCACAGTACTTGAACAATATTTCTTCTTTCATTTCTCCTTGTTAATTCTCACACATTTCATCTGCTTCTGAAGTGGTGTGTATGGAGATTTACGTAACCTTATCGATTGAAGCTCCTTAATCAACTGGTTTTGCAGAAGTTCTGATTCCAGCTCAGTAATTAAATTTTCAAGGCATGAAATACAGATGAATTAATGAGCTTAAAATCAATAAGGATTAAAAGATTTGTGTCAGGTAAAACCAATATGGCTCAGAACCTCAGGGTATTGGTTATCTATTGTTTAACATTTAGCTGCCACTTAATATCTACCTGTCTCACTAACTGGATAAACATAGACGTGTCAGCTAGAGAGGGGAAATGTGCAACCCAGAAAATTAAGCAGAGAAGCTGCCTGAATTTTTAGTGCCTATTATTTACAGATGGTTCTCTCTGCAGCAATATGGACTTCAAAATCACCCTTGGGATGTGAAGCATCAGCCATTTCCTAACAGCTCATGACAACTCCAAGGCTAGTAGCAATGAATTACCAGAAAACTAAAATGTGCAAGTTTTTAAATAAAATTAATCACCAACCTACCGATATGTTGCTTTTTTTTACTCTTTAGATGTGAGAAAATTAGATTGAAGGTAAAATAATACACAAATATACATTAAAAGTCTGAAATATAAGCAGAATGTTCTGGAAATACTTATTAGGCATTATGTTCAGATCACAGACCTGAAAATCAATCTGTAATGCAGCAGTTTAATAATCAAATGATCTGGAATGGGAGACTTCTTGTGTTGGAAGTGGGATGAGTGTTGAACAACTAAACAGTTTAATTTTTGTTTAACTGAGGCTTTGTATTTTCGTTTTAACAATCATTTCATTTTCACCCATGCTAGCCTTTCTTTTTCTAACCTCAGGAAACCATTAGGTGAAAGGAAGCACAAATGTCAGGTTCAAAGAAACAAATGCTTTTACAGCATTGCTTGTGGGCTTAGAGGTGAATTTGTGTTTAATCAAGGGATAACAAACTTACCCAAGAAAATATTTCTGACTATGATCAGATTCCATTGCATATTTGGAACCCCCTCTCCTCACTCTCCAATAACTAGCTTGTTCCATAATTTCTCCTCCATCTTCTCTCTCTCCAACTGCAACTGTTCCCAGCTTAGCTGATGTTTGAATCCCCATATAACAGGTTTCTGATACATGCATCAATTTAGCTGTGGAAAGGAAATCATTAGCTGTAAATGACTGAAATGACTGCTTATGAGTGCAAACTAAAGGTCATTAGGAAAACCTGGAAGTAGGGGCTGGTTTTCAAACCTCAAACCAATTTCCCCCACCTCTCCCTTCCTACATGCCTCTGAGCTAAAATCCAAGCCAGCAAATCTTTCTCACTTGACATATGCTGTCTGATTTACTGGGTATTCCTTCTGTTTTCTGCTTCTATCTTGAATTTGCAGTATTTCCAGCACATTGGCCAGGATTATCACAGAATCTTACATTCTTACACTGGGTTCAGATAGCTGGCTGCAAGGTCCGAATGGAGCCACAGTCAAGGCAGGCAGAGTGAACCTTGAAACAGGTCACACCTAATGTGATCTGAAGACAATGGGGCTGAATATTTTCTGGGATACGTATTGGGTGGCTGATGCGATAACTCCTACTTATCCTGCTATCTAAAACAAGTTTCTGTTCTACCAAGTCAATGCACCATCCTGAAGCTTCAACAGTTTCCTCATTTCCCCTTCTCCCTCCTCACCCTAGTTCCAAACTTCCAGTTCAGCACTGTCCCCATGACTTGTCCGGACTTGTCCTACCTGCCTATCTCCTTTTCCACCTATCCACTCCACCCTCTCCTCCCTGACCTATCACCTTCATCCCCTCCCCCACTCACCTATTGTACCCTATGCTACTTTCTCCCCACCCCCACCCTCCTCTAACTTATCTCTCCATGCTTCAGGCTCTCTGCCTTTATTCCTGATGAAGGGCTTTTGCCCGAAACGTCGATTTCGCTGCTCCTTGGATGCTGCCTGAACTGCTGTGTTCTTCCAGCACCACTAATCCAGAATGAAGCTTATGAATGTCTGTTGTTGTGGTGCCTTTCGCTAAGATGTGCATTCACATTGGAGAAACCATCAGCTTTGAAACTGTGATATTCCTGGCTGCTCACCAGAACACAGCAGAGTCCAATAAAGCTTATTGCATAAACGGGCTCATAACTAAACAAAATCTGTCTTATGCTGTTAAATGTATGCAGAGTTAGATATGATGATAGTTAAACAGGAATTCCTGTCAGGTGACTGATGATTTGTGGGCAATATTGTTGATTTGAAATGAATCAATGCACCTTTTATATTTGTGCTTTAATGAAATTTGACCCTAAATATTGCAAACATTTCCCTACAGATAAATTTAAATTTTATTCAATCTGATTGCGCTATTTATTTTCCTTCATGACAGTGCTTAGTCTGATGGCTTATGTTTTTTTATGATATTTACCATGAAGTAAACATCATTTCATTGGGTTATGCATGTTATGCTGAGATGAGACAAGGTTCCGAATTAACCTGATGGTATTGTTCAGTCTGAATACAGTGCTGTCTACTAAACATCAATACCGTACAGTTCAAACAGCTTCAGAAATAACTCCTTCACGGATCATAGTTATTGTAATGGTCAGCCTTGATTAAAAATTGTTCTTGAGGTTACTACAAGCAGTGAAGAGAGTGCTGCTTGAGTGATTCAGTAGCTTACATAAATGTTCTGGTTGCCAAGGCAGTGAAAAGGAGACAACACAAAAGAAGGATGGAAAGGATTAAGTGCCACTGGATAGACAAGATCGTGTTTCCAGACAGAAGCCTTAAATAAAAAAAAAATGCCTGTTGAAAAGAAAATATATTTGGACAAACATATTGAAGGGTCTTGAGAAGATTTGTAGCTCAGGTTGAGGTTCTGGATTAAAGGGTCTTAGTTATGTGTCAACATTCTCACCTCCCTTATCAAAAGCAAAAGAAAGAGAGACTAACATTTATATAGCACCTATCACAACCTCTGGATAACAACACAGCACTTCAGAATCAATGAAGTACACTTGAATGTTAGTCACTGCTGTAATGTATTCAATGTGAAAGCCCATTTGGCACTGAATAAGATCCCACAACAACTATATAATAATCAATAGATAACCTTTCTCTTGTTTTGTTTGAGTGGTAAATATTGGCCACAGAACCAAGGAGGACAACGTGTTGTTCTTTGCAAAAGTGCCTTTGGATCTTTACTATCCACCCGAGAAGAGCGAAGAAATCTCACAACTCATGTCACAACTAGACGTTCCCTTCTCTGACAGTGGAGGACTCCCTCAGTTCAGCATTGAAGTGTCAGTCTGAATCTTGTACTGGGGGAACGAGGTCCTTAAATCTATCTTCTGACTCAGAGGTAAGAGTGTGATCACCAAGACAGGCTTCCAGTCTAACTTTCAATACAGAGCTGAGCCCAACAGAATGGAATGGTGCCTGTATTTTAAAGACAGGGAATGTTATGTTGTGGTTTATTCCTTTCTGTACGCAAGCTTAATAACACACAACATTGGGCCTGTTTCAGCAGACTCCACTCCACAGACAATCAAGAAAAACTTTGATATTTCAGCCTTGTGTGCAGTTACATACCATTACAAGGACCATAGACCTTCCAGGCTTCAAATTTAGTGATGGCATGGTGGCTTAGTGGTTAGCACTGCTGCCTCACAGCATCAGGAACCCAGGTTTGATTCCATCGCAGCTGGCTGTGTAGAGTTTGCACATTCTAGCCATGTCTATGTCAGTTTCCTCTGGGTGCTCCAGTTGCATCCCAACATCCAAAGATGGGCAGGTAAGGTGGATTGGCCATGGGAAATGCAGGGCTACAGGGATCAGCTTGGCAGTTGGGTCTGGCTGGGATGCTCTTCAGAGAGTTAGTGTGGACTTGATGGGCCAAATGACCTGCTTCTGCAGTGTAGGGATTCTATGATTAAGTTTTAGTGAATGGCTCAGATAATTGTGGAATACAAACCAGCAAAGTTTACTATGTCCACTCAAACATAATTCTATTCTGGTTTTACCACCTCTTTTTGCTGTTTTGATAAATGTGCATCACATCACAAGTTTCAACATTAATCAGTAGCCATTTTACCACTGTCTATACTCAACAAATCTGGCAGCATACGTGGGGGAAAAATCAGAGTTAACATTTTGTATCTGGTTACTCTTCATCAGAACTCCAGGGTTGACTTCAGGACAGGCAACAACACAGTGTGGCCAAGCAGAGGCTGATAGCCAAGTTCAGTACCCATGAGGATGGCCTCAACCGGGACCTTGGGTTCATGTCACATTGCAGATGACCCAACTACACTATACTCTCTCTCTCTGACACAAACACACATACACACACATACACACATACACACACACACACAAACACAAACACAAACACACACACACACACACTTTTGCTCTCACGCTCCCTCTCTGGGGTGAATTTGCATTTGCAAAATTGTATTTACAGATACATTCTATTTTGTTCAAAAACACATGATCTGTAGGCAGTCAATATTTTTACAATCTATGTGACATTTTATATAGTCCTACTTTGGAAATTGAACCATCCTGACTCAAGATTGGAATACAGACTCTAACCTCATACCTTCAATGCATTGTTTGAGGTGAGTTGTCACTTTTTTTTTATAAAATCTTCAGTTATCTCAGGCCTGTTTCCATACTGTTTGACTCTATGCAAATAAAGGTTGTTTTAAACTTTTCTTGGCTTACTGCGGAATCATTGAAGAGTAATAAGGTGTCCCCATCTCACTGGCCTGAAGACAAATCGAAGCAGCTACAAGGTTGTGACATAATGGATCAGCTTTCACAGAGAAGAGCAGCCAAATTTTAAAATAAGCCTTCAGTGGTTGAAAACTACTACAAGACCTCAACCGTAAATCAAGGGAAGAAACATTAAAAAGAGTGTCTTTAGTTGACCAGCAAGCAGCTGTTGCAAACTGCGAACAGGGTAAGAGTTCCGAATCAGTAGCAAAGCATCAAGCAGTCAAAGAACAGAAGCACCTCAACCACTAGTAAAGCTGCTCCTGTCAATAGAATGCCCACAGTGGGTACACATGGCAGGCAATTGGGGAAATACTCAGCCAGGCATCGAACAGCCTGAGGTTGGCATGAAAAAAGGAACATCACTTTCAGGTCTATATTCTGTAACTGGAACCATGACAGAGGAGACAAGCTTCTTTTCATCGAGTCCAGAAAGCCTTTGATACATGTTGTGGTTCTGTTCGGCGAGCTGGGAATTTGTGTTGCAGACGTTTCGTCCCCTGTCTAGGTGACATCCTCAGTGCTTGGGGGCCTCCGGTGAAGCGCTTCTGTGATCTTTCCTCCGGCATTTGTAGTGGTTTAAACCTGCCGCTTCCGGTTGTCAGTTCCAGCTGTCCGTTGCAGTGGTCGGTATATTGGGTCTGGGTTGATGTGCTTATTGATTGAATCTGTGGATGAGTGCCATGCCTCTAGGAATTCCCTGGCTGTTCTCTGTTTGGCTTGTCCTATAATAGTAGTGTTGTCCCAGTCGAATTCATGTTGCTTGTCATCTGCGTGTGTGGCTACTAAGGATAGCTGGTCATGTCGTTT